>NW_023657190.1:0-2140 GCF_015228065.2 Penaeus monodon | reverse complement strand
GTGTGGGGTATGTGTGGGGTTGTGGTGTGTGTGTATGGTGTGTGGGTGTGTGTGTTAATAGTTTTATTTAATTTTAAAAATTATATATTATAATATATTAATATATATATTATTTATGTTTTATTTATGCATATTAGGGATTATATATTATATATATATTATATATATATATATATATATATATATATAATATTAATTTATATGTATTTAATATACCCACATTTTAAACACACACACAACTTTGGTATATTTATTATATTATATATAGTTTATTATATATAATATATTATATATTATATAATAATATTATATATTATATATTTTATATATATTATAATATATGAGTTATAAAATAAAATATAAAATATATTATATATATTGAATATATACAATATAATATTATATTATATATATATATAATATATATTTAATATTATTATAATATATATATATATATATTTTATAATATATAATATATAATATATTACACATTGTGTGTGTGTGTTTTAAATATAAGTGTGGCGAATAAAAAGACATAAAATTAAAATATTTTCCCACACACAACAGTTTGGCAATATATATATATATATATCTATTTTTTAAATATATTAATAAATATTATAATAAAATTTTAAAAATTAATTATATATAAAGTATTATATACATATTATACACTACATGTAATGTGTATATAATGTATATTAATAATTATATATATATAATAATAATATATAAATATATATTAATAAAATTTTAAAATATAGATAAAAATAATATATAATATATATATAATATAAAATTATATAATATATATATATATATAACATATAAATTATAATTTTATAATATAATATTATATTTTAATTTTTTTAATATATATATAATATATATTATATAATATAAATAATGTAATATAACAAACGATTATTTTTGTATTTACATATATATATATATAAAAAATAATAATATATATATATATATATAAAATATAATTTAAAATATAATGATATGTAAATTATTATTTAAATATATATATTATATATATATAAAAAATATATGCTTTGGTGTGTTTTTGGTGTATAATATATATATATATGTATTTATTTACGCAACAATATACACACACACACCCCAAATGTTATATATATATTATAATATATTATATTAATATATATATATATATATATATACAATATATATATATATATATTATATAATATATATTATATATAATTATAAAATATATTTATATTATTATAATACTACACACACACAATTATACATTTATTTAACATAATATGCTTTGGGTATAATAAGTTTTTATATATATATTATATTATATATATATATATATATATATATATATTATATTTTATAAAATAATATATATATATATAATATTTTATAATATATGTATATATATATAATATTATATTATAAAAATTATATATATATTAATATATATATATATATATATAACATATGTGTGTGGTGTGGTATAAAAATGTGTGCGTATATAAAAGTACATATATATATATATATTAAAATATAAAATATTATATTAATATATATATTTATTTATATATATATAATATATATGCATAAATACATAATAAATACAATATATATTATATATAATATATATAATATATATATATATATGTAAAAAAAATACAATATAACACCACACACCCACACAAAATTTACACCAAAAAACCACAAACCCACAACATAAAACCCCAAAGAACTCACGTTCACCCCCCACACCCCACACCCCACACCACACACACACACACACAACAAACAAAAACAAAAAAACAAAACACACACACAAACACACACAAACAAACACACACACACATACAAAAACACACAAACACACATACACACATACACACACAAAAAAACCCCAACACACACATACAAAATCACAAAAACACATACACACACAAACAGACACCACTACAAACACCAACAAACACACACACACAAAGCAACACAATACACACACAAAAAAACCCACACACACAACGCAGAAGATAGATAGGATGATAGATAGTAGATAAAAAAGAGATAGAGAGAGAGAGAGAGAGAGAGAAGAGAGGGGAGGAAGAAAGGAGGGGAAAAGAGGAAAAAGGAG
>NW_023657189.1:0-2144 GCF_015228065.2 Penaeus monodon | reverse complement strand
GGGAAAAAAAAGGGGGAGGAGGAGGGGGAAAAAAAAAAAAAAGGAGGAAGGGGGGAGGAGGGAAAGGAAAAAAAAAAAAGTACAAAAAGGGAAAAAGGGGGGGGGGGGGGGGGGGGGGGGGGGGGGGGGGGGGTGGGGGGGGGGGGGGGGGGGGGGGGGAAAAAGGGAAAAAGGGGGAAGGGGGAAAAGGGGAGAAAGGAGGAGGAGGAGGAGGGGGGAAGGGGAGGAAAAAAGGGGGAAAAGGAGGAAAAGAGGAGAGGAGAAAGGGAGAGGAGGAGCAGAAAGAGGAGTAGAAGGAGGAGAAAGAGGAGGAGGAGAAGGAGGAGTAGAAGGAGGAGAAAGAGGAGGAGGAGAAAAGAGGAGGAGGAGGAGGGAAAGGGGAGGGGGAGAAAGAGGAGGAGGAGGGCAGAAAGAGGGGGAGGAGAAGGAAAAGGGAGGAGGGGGGAGAAAAGAGGAGGGGGAGGAGAGAAAGAGGAGTAGAAGGAGGAGAAAGAGGAGGAGGAGAAGGAGAAGGAGGAGGAGGAGAAAGAGGAGGAGGAGAAGGAAAAGGAAGAGGAGAAAATGGTACCGAAAAGGGAGGAGACAAAGGAGAAAGTACCAAGAGAAGGAAGAAGAGGGAACCAAGAGGAAGAGGTGGGTACCAAGGGGGGGGAGGGTACCAAAGGGGAGGGAAGAGGAGGGTTCCATGGGGGGGGAGGAGGGTATCTCAGGAAGGGAAGAGGAGGGTACCAGGGGGGCGGGGCGAGAGGAGGGTACCAAAGGGGAGGGCAGAGGAGGGTCCCAAAGGGGGGGAGGAGGGTACCCAAAGGAAGGGAAGAGGAGGGTTTACCCAGGGGGGGGGGCGAGGGGGGTACCAAAGGGGGGGAGGAGGGTACAAAGGGGAAAGGAAGAGGGGGTACCAGGGGGGGGGGCGAGAGGGGGGTCCCAAAGGGGGGGGAGGGGGTCCCAAAGGGGAAAGGGGAAAGGGGGGGTCCCAGGGGGGGGGGCGAGAGGGGGGTACCAAAGGGGGGAAGAGGGGTTCCCTGGGGGGGGAGGAGGGTATTCAGGAAGGAAGAGGAGGGTACCAGGGGGGGGGGGGCGAGAGGAGGGTCCCAAAAAGGGGGGGGGGGGGTCCCAAAGGGAAGGAAGAGGGGGGGTACCAGGGGGGGGGGGCGAGAGGGGGTACCAAAGGGGAGGGAAGAGGGGGGTTCCATGGGGGGGGAGGAGGGTATCTAGGGGGGAAGAGGGGGGGTCCGGGGGGGGCGGGGCGAGAGGAGGGTCCCAAAGGGGGGAGGGGGTCCCAAAGGGAAGGGAAGAGGAGGGACAGGGGGGCGGGCGAGAGGGGGGGCCCAAAGGGGGGGGAAGAGGGGGGTTCGGGGGGGGGGAGGAGGGTACCGGAAGGAAGGGGAGGGTACCAGGGGGGGGGGCGAGAGGAGGGTACCAAAGGGGGGGAGGGGGGGTCCCAAAGGGGGAAAAGGAAGAGGGGGGCCCAAAGGGGGGGGGAGGGGCAAAGGACCAAGGGGGGGGGCAAAGAGGAGGGTACCAAAAAGGAGGGAAAAGAGAGATGATACCCGAGAGGAGGGCCCACGAAGAAGGAAAAAAAAGGGAAAAAAATGTAAAATATTTAACACTATTTAATTTTATTAATTTATCTCAATTTAGATTTTTTTTTTTTTTCACTATTTTCAGACATCAGTTTTTCTTGTCTTTCTCTGTCTCTCTCTTCTGCGGTGAGAGAAAAAAAAAACAAAAAAAAGAAGCAAAAAAAAGGGGAAAAAAAGTGAAAAAAAAATAGGAAAAATAAGGAGAAAAATAAGAAATTGGGGATAAAATGATAAAGAGGGGAAAAGAGAAAAAAGGGAATAAGGAGAGAGAGAGAAAGGGAAAGGGAAAAAAGAGAAGAAAAAAAAATAAGAAGAATTATAAAAAGAACAGACAGAAACGTAGGAAAAAGGAAAAGGAAAAAAAAAAGACAGGAAAAAGAACGAAAAAAGGAAAAAGAGAAGAAAGAAGAAGAAAAAAAAAATAAAGAAAAAAGAGGAAAAAGAAAAAGGAAAGAAAAAAAAAAGAAAAAGAAAGAAAATAGGAAAAAAAAGAAAAAAAAGAAAAAATACGAAAAAATACGAAGAAAAAAACATTTTTTTTTTTTTTATTATTTATCCATC
>NW_023657187.1:0-2182 GCF_015228065.2 Penaeus monodon | reverse complement strand
AAAGGGGGGGAGGGGGAGGGGAGAGGGGGAAAAAGGGGGAAAAAGGGGGGGGGGGGGAGGGGGGAAAGGGGGGGGGGAAAAAAAGGGGGGGAAAGGGAAAGGGGGGGAGGGGGGGGAAAAAAGGGGAGGGGGGGGGGAGGGGGGGGGAGAAGGGGGGGGAGAGGGGGGGAAAAGGGGAGGGGGGGGAGGGGGGGGGGGGGGGAGGGGGGGGGGGAGGGGGGGGGGGGGGAGGGGAGGGAAGGGGGGGGGGGGGGGGGGGGGGGGGGGGGGGGGGGGGGAAGAGGGAAAGGGGAAAAGGGGAGGGGAAAGGGAGGGGGGGAGGGGGGGAGGGAGGGAGGGAGGGGGGAGGGGGGGAGGGGAGGGGGGGGGGGAGGAAGGGGGGGAGGGGGAGGGAGGGGAAAGGGGGGGGAAGGGGGGGGGAGGAGGGAGGGGGGGGGAGGGAGGAGGTGGGGGAGAAAGGGAAGAGGGGGGAGGGGGAAAAGGGGAGGGGAGGGGGGGGGAAGAGGGGGGGGGGAGGGGGGGGGGGGGAAAAGGGGGGGAAGGTGGAAGGGGAGGGGGGGGGGGGGGAGGGGGGGAGGGGGGGAAGGGGGGGGGAGGGGAGGGGGGAAGAGGGGGGGGGAGGGGGGGGAAGGGGGGAGGGGAGGGGGGGGGAAGGGAAGGAGGGAGGGGGAGGGGGGGGGGGGAAAGGGGAGGGGGGGGGGGAGGGAGGGGGGGGAAAGGAAAGGAGGGGGGGGGGGGGAGGGGAGGGAAGGAGGGGGAGGGGAGAGGGGGGGGGGGGAGGGGAGGGGGGGGGGGGAAGGGGGGGGAGGGGAAAGGGGGGGGGAGGGGGAGGGGGGGGGGGGGGGGGGGGGGAGGGGGGAGGGGGGGAAGGGAAGGGGGGAGGGGGGAAAGGAGGTGGGGGGGGGAAAGGGGGGGGGGGAAAAGGGGGGGGGGAAGGAAGGGGAAGAGAGGAGGCGGAGGAGGAGGAGGGGGGGAAGGGGGGGGGGGAGGGGAGGGGAGGGAGGGGGGAGGGGAGGGAAGGAGGGGAGGGGGAGGGAAGGGAGGGAGGGGGGGGGGGGGAAAGGGGGGAAAGGGAGGGGGAGAAGGGGGGAGAGGGGGGAAGGGAGGGGAGAGAAGGGGGGAGGGGGAGGGGAGGAGGGGGAGGGGGGAGGGGGAGGGGGGGAGGGGGGAGGGAGGGGGGGGGGGAGAAAGGGAAAGGGGGGGGGGGGGGAGGGGGGGGAGGGGGGGGAGAGGAGGAGGGGGGAGGGGGAGGGGGGGAGGGGAGGAGAGGGGGGAGGGGAAGGGGGAGGGGAAGAGGGAGGGGGAGGGGGGGGAAAAGGGGAGGGGAGGGAGTGGGGGGGGGGGAGGGGAGGAGGGGGGGGGGAGGGGGGGGGGGGGGGAGAGGGAGGGGGAAGGGGGGGGGGAAGGGGGGGGGGAGGGGAGGGGAGGAGGGGGGGGAGGGGGGAGGGGGAGGGAAGGGGGGGGGGGCGGGGAGGGGGAAAGAGGGGGAGGAAGGGAGGGGAGGGGAGGGAGGGGAGGAGGGAGAGGAGAAGGGGAGAGGGGAAGGGGAGAGGAGGGAAGAAGGAGAGGGGGAGGGGGAGAGAGTAGGGGGGGAAGATAGGGGAGGGGAGAGGGGAGGGGGGAAGGGGAGAGGGGGGAGGGGGGGGAGGAGAGGGAGGAGGGGGAGAGAGGGGAGGGAGGGGTGGGGGGAGGGGAGGAGGGAGGGGGGGGAAGGGGGGGATAGGGAGAGGGGGGGGGGAGGGAGAGGGGAGGAGGGGGAAGGGGAAAAGGAGGGGGGAGGGGGGGGAAAGGGAGGGGAGGGGGGGGGGAGGGGGGGGGAAGGGGGAGGGGGGAAGAGGGGGGGGGGGGGGGGGGAAGGGTGGAGTGGGGCGAAGGGGGGGGGAGGAGGGGGAAGGAGGAGAGGGGGGGGGGAAAGAAAGGGGAGGGGGGAAAAGGGGGATAGGGGGGGGGGGGGGGGGGGGGGGGGGGGAAAGGGGGGGGAAAAGGGGAGGGGGGGAAAGGGGGGGGAAAGGGGGGGAGGGGGGGGGAGGGGGGGGAAAAGGGGGGGGGGGGGGGGGGGGGGGGGGAAAGGGGGGGCGGGGGGAAGGGGGAGGGGGGGGGGAAGGGGGAGGGGGGGGGGGGAGGGGGGGGTGGGGGGGGGGGGGGGGGGGGGAGGGGGGGGGAGGGGGGAAAAGAAGGGGGA
>NW_023657184.1:0-28410 GCF_015228065.2 Penaeus monodon | reverse complement strand
TTTCCCTTACAGAGAGGAGCACAGAACAGGAAAAGGGTTTCAGGGACGAAGATGATAAACACGACCGACTCGGGCCGTGTCCTCCTAAGCCCGAGGGAAGGATAAGTCCGATATGCGAAGCTTAGCCTCGCCCGGCTATGAGGGGAGCCCGGCCGGTGTCGATTAATGCTGACTCGCTCACGTGTGTCAGCTTGTTGCTGATTCGGATGCTCCTATCCTTACCCGCCGTGGTGCCAGCCACAGCAGTAACCTCCGGGCGACAGTTGCAACTTTTCGCGTCTGGACGGGCGCGAACCGCCGACCCTCGGATGAGAAGCCGACACGTTACCACTGTACTAGCCCGGAGGCTGCCCGAGGGAACACAGCTCGTCATCATCACAGGCCGACACAAGGCTTTGCGGCAACTGGGAAGGGAGTCTTCGCGATGATGTGCGTTGGATACACCTTACGTCGCATTTTCCTTTGCGAATTATATAAGGTCGTTTTTTAATGAGTTTATGAAAAAGGTATAAATGAATGTTACAAAAAAAAAATCAAAGTCAAAGTTAGTCCCATGGCCAAGTAGAACGCGAGGGACATGTTTGTGGTGGAACATGGGGTATTAAGACGCGGGATGAAGCGGTAGGGTCAGTTCATTCCGCCCGACTTTGACCCCATTATGTAGATGTGAGCATGCTAATACTCTTAGCCGAGTCGACTGAGAGGGGCGGCGTGAGCCAAGCCCTTGAGACTGCAAAGCCAGCGCTCTACCACTGAGCTGTGGTAAAACATAAACAAGTAGAAAGAAAAACCAAATTTAGATAAGAATTGATAAAATTGATATCTGAAATCACTACGTCACGGGAACAACCATGGCTTAGATCAGCATGCAAGAGGACGTAATGTTCATAATGTATTTTAAATTCTTCACATGTTTTTTCTAACGCTTCTCATTTGAGAAACCGTTCTCGATTAATGTTGACTTACATGCATATAAAGTGTTCATTTGCGTTTCATTTTTTTTTTTACATAATGAAAAATGTCTTCATTCCTTGTCTTTCTAAATACTAATCCCCATATTTAAGTACACGCCTCCAAACTTAAATTTGTAGAGTAAAAAATTTGGATCTTACGTCCAGTGGCTCGCCTCATCAGAAACTACTTATAACGTTTAAAATAGAATTTACAGGGTGAATATATATATATATATATATATATATATATTATATATAAAATATATATTATATATATTATATATATATATAATATATATTAATTTTCCCCGACGGCACCTGCGCGTGAACCTCTCACGCTTGGCTGTTCTAGAGATTCATGTTTTTCTTTTTGTTTGTTCGTTTATATGAATTTATCCAAATATTTACAAATGTGTTCATGCACGCGATTTTGCGCAACTCCAAATCTATGATACAGGGGGTGAACATACACCAGTAATATGGGAGGGGGTGAACATCAGTCACGTCGGACATAGTCATTACACTACGTTACACACTGTTAAGCACTTTAGTTCATGCATTCTTGTTCTTCCGCGACGTGGAGGAAGACGAGACGCTGGCGTCGCCGATGCCCCTGGCAGGGTCATGAATGCCTCATCTGCTAGCAAAGATAGTGCGGCCAGTAAACGTGCCCCATGCGGTACGTGCTCTCAAAACTGGCTAATGAGGAAACAGGTATTGTCAGTCCGCCTCCCCAAGACAACCCACTGGCAGCGAAACGTATAGAAGCTGGTGCTTGGGGGAGGGCAAACATCCTTTTTACCCAGCAGATAAGGCGGGCTGTTGGTCTTGCTGGATTGACTATCAATGGAACTTGGTCTGGGAACAGGGGTTACTCGTCCCGTCTGCGCCCCGCGGCCGGCAACCTGGCGTGAGGCTTGTGGGGCAAAGCCCCCGGAACCCCACAGATGGATTATGGGACCTTGCAGTCCAACCAACCCTCGCTATGGGGCAATGCTGGTGGGGGTGGCAGAGGTGGCGTCCATCCAAAATGACTGCCCAAAGTTAAACTTCAGGCGGGCTGTCAGGGTAGGGGCTTAGAATGACTCTTTGAGACAGGATGATTGTTGAGAAAGCTAAAAACAGTTGAGAGTTAAGGTGGCTGCTGGCAGTGGCACAATTAGTGGGGGGTGGCTACACTTATTACTGGTCAGGCCACAACGATGGTCCCCCATTTCCAGGAGTTGCCATAAACCGTCTCCATTGACTCCAGTTAGTGACTGTATAATGGCATTGAAACTGAAGCTTACATTTGGCTTTATGTCTCTTATTGCTGTGTATCCTCCAATGATGTTTATAAACTTGACGTGAGAGATGTTTAATAATAAATGAAAGATTGGTGATAATATATTAAACTAGGGGTTGACGATAACATTGACAAAGTTCGCTCAAAAATTTTTCACAGGTTTTAGTCACATGCCTTGCTTGGAAGGAAGAACTTTCATGTGGTTTTGGTCACCGAACAACTTCGTAACTGCCCTTGACGTGTGTATTGGGCGTTATCCTGCTCGAATAAAAACGAACTGTATCTCCCTTTTTTTTTCGGCGAGTTTACTAACGCAATGCATGAAAATCCATCCCCCACTTATTATTGGCCACATGCCCACTCCTCGCCGTTTCATAGATATGTCGTCTGTCACATCTGAAAAGTAAATGATCATAGATAGTCAGAACATAAACTATCATGTATAAGCATGTATCTTTATCATAAAAGACCTAAGTCTATGAACAAATTGGAAAAGGATAAATGATATTTACAGCTGTTATTTCTCATCTAGTATTGGAGCTTCCCGTACGCTTGCACACACTGCTGGGCGAATTGGAGGCGATATTGGTAATATCGTTTGTTGAGCCTCTTTTGATAACGTTCTGTGGGTGAATCCCATCTATATGAAGTTTTCTTCACTGTGCGCTTGTTAGCGGGAGCTGTAGGTCTTATATGGGAATTTTTGCTTCCTTGGTGAAGGGGGATTCGGGAAAGAGGGCGATAGTCAGAGTGCCCTCCTCCTCCCCCTTTATTCACCTGTGTACCAACGAGCGGGAGATACCCCGGGTCCCTGGTTATTCACTGGGAGAGAAATTATTCCCCTCATCCCCAAAGATGCGGCCCCCCATTTGCAGTTTCAGATTGCCTTGCGTCCATCTTGAAAAAAAAAAAAAATTGTCGCTTTGGGAGCCTAGTTTTCAACTAGGATTTCCCATATGCCATTTTGACGTCATAATACCATCGGACATATTTTATTAGGATTTGCCGTCAAATGAATACTCAGAAATTTATTATCATAAAAAGTGTCAAACATACGATTTCGTTTTTTTTATTTTCTAGATGATTCCCCCTTTCTTTAAACTACTCAAGCTCCCGGGTGAATAAATAAACGTTTAGATGACTTTCACACATCGGGAAATAAGTATTTCTATCGTAAACATATGAAAATTATGTATGAAAGCTTTGGCACGCACTGACTAATACAAGGGAAATATAATTTGCATACGTGTCAAATAAAAGTTGAGAACGAGTTTAGTTCCTATTTGTCAGAATGAGCAAGGTTTTTCTTTCACGATATCAGATATAATACAGCACATGTATTGGGAGTAAGTTTTTAGACTTTTGTTTTTCACCCTCCTTGGAACCACTCGGCTGGTAGTTGCTCGAGTTGAAACCAATATGTATTTCTCGCTCAGCTGTTCGAATGCGACTCCAGAGAGACGCGCCACGGAATAATGATAGCTAAAATTATGGTCAGATTTTAGCAGAAGATAAAAAGCATTCAGAATAATCGAAAAGAATTATACATACTGTTTAGCTACTCATCATTAAGTATTGACTTCGTATTTCTATAAACACCCCACAAATTCCAATTTGTTCATAGACTTAGGTCAAATTATGATAAAGATATATGCTTATACAAACAAGCAAGCAAGCAAGCAAGCAAGCAAGCGCACACACACACACACACACACACACACACACACACACACACACACACACACACACACACACACACACACACACACACACAACACACACCACACACAACACCACACGAAAATATCTACATATTCACTGTAGCACTACTGCGGTTTTGCGTACAGCTAATGTTCTATAATGAAAAATGTAGTGTAGTATCCTTTTTGTTTTAAAATCAGTGTTTTGGTGTTTGATTCAGGCTAAAAAAAATCGTCACTACATTAGTTCGATAAGCCGTTACTAGATGGTGCAGCTACGAAAACGATTTAGAAAGGTATCAGCGAATTTGAAGAATTTTATTTGACACGGCTGCAATACATAGATTTTTAGAGCATGAAGCATTTTCAAGTTTCAAGAAATATGCAGCTATAATTGATACTTGCTGTCTTGAAAGAATGGGGAAATGCCGCCTCACCTCCACAGGTGTTGCCATGTCGATAAACAATCAATTCCAGGAAATCGCGTTTTAAAAAATATCCGACTACAAAGTCAATGATAGCTAATACTGTATGTTTTGCCATCACTTGTTTGAAGAAAACGAAAGGCTTACGTATTTCCCAAGAATAGATACTTATACACTTGTTGGTCATTTATATTCTACGAATCACACTCCTTGTTACAAATAGCCTAGGGTTTTCGCCTCATTCATAAAGCCTACTATTTACTCTATGTTTACATCGATGCTGTGCCAGATGTACAAAGGTAGGATCCAGCAAGTGTACTGAAATATAATTCCGCAACTGTACAAGACATCATAATCAACTCGGTTTATGAGAAAAGACAAAAGGGCCTATAAGATTTTCAGGACAATAGGACTAATGCCATATCGATCTTACTGAACAACTGCTACACTTGTTTCTTATACCAAAGCATTAAAAAAGATAGTCCTGTTTCTCACACAGACAACTGTTGGGGCACAGATGTTTAGAACACCTGCACAAACTGCTTTGCATCAACCATCACCGTTTTCTACACGAAGTCAGGTGGTTAAGTCACTTCCATTACAATTCACTCTATCTATATTGCATCAAACGAAAGCTACTGAGCATGAATCCATTACTATTTGGCATCAAAATATTAATCGTGGCATTAAATGTCTCCAGTCCACTGCTTGTTATGGATCTTATGCTCGACTATCATATTTGCCTTTAGCTTGAATACGAATTAATCAGCATTAATTCCTGCATCTTACTGAATCCTTATTGCCTTTTTAGTTTACAAAATCAATCCTGTTGTATCATTAGTACAATTATTTTATCTCCTCTTGTTTTACTCGTACAATTTCTTCAAACTGAATTTTCAACAAATTCAGAAAAAAATAACATAGTAAAGTAAATATTATGATGAAAAACAAATTAATACTCTCGCCTTTGCATCTTTGTATCCTTTGCATAAGCATTTAGTACTTACACATAAAGGTCCATATAAAAGTAGATGAAACTAAAACAAATAAGGAAACAATTACAGCAAAATGGTTAATGGTTAAAAGCAAAATAAATGTGCTAGACATCTAAAGTCATGTAGCACAATAGGAAGATACAGTAATGGGTAGTGAAGGGCGGTTGAGTTAGTAGTTAGTTGCTAGACGTCAACAGTCTCGAGTAATATTGGAAAGGTTAAAGATGGGCAAAGGAGTTGATGAGTGAATGAGTTAAGGTAGGATTAGGTCAGGGGAATTAGATCAAGTGAAGGATATGTATGCGTCTGAGGGAGCAGAACCGGATGTCAAAGCAGAAAGTGGGAATCTGTAAGGGGGTCTGATAGTTTGGGTTTTGGGTTTAAAGGACAATAGGGGGGGAAAAAAGCAGAGGCACAGGGGGACGGGAAAAAACAAAATTTGGGGTGGAACTGAAAGAGGGACATTAATGGGGAAAAACATGGGGGCAGATCGGGAACGGACATCAGAAAGATTTGTTTTTGACAGGGGGGTCAGTACGTTCGCGGGCGAGGGGCGGTCCCCCAAAGGGTCTTTTCCCAAATAAAAATGGGGGTGACCGGGGAGGAGTTTGATATTTTTTAACAGAATGTAATTTATTGGTGCGAATTTTTTGGACCAGAAAAGGCTTTTTCATCCAGCTTTAAAAGGAAGGTCTTAAAGGGGGGGGAAAGGGATCGGGGGGGGAAATACGTGCAAAACGGGTTTATTTGTGATGGGGAAAATTACCCTGGAGCGTCCAGATCTGCCTGTTACTTTAAACCAGGACCCCCCAACAGGGTTTGGGGACTGCACCCAAAATCTGTAGATTTACGGCCACGGGGGAAGATAAAAACAGTTTGAATTTAGAAAACCAAGGGGGGGATTGGTCGGTGCATGGGATTTATGGGGAGACGGGGAGTTACGGGAGTCAGAAAAATTGCAAAAAGGAGGAAAAAGGGGAAAGCAGATTGTTTTTTTAAGGGCCAAATGGAGTATTTTACAGTTCGTGGGAAAAGGGAAAACGGTTTCAAAAGGGGGGGGGTTTTTGAAAGGGAGTTGGGAAGGTTATTTTAAAAAACCGGGCCCCCCGGGGGTGGATTTGGACCCAATCCAAAACTGGGGGAAAACGAAAGAGACATGGAAAGGAAAAGGGGTTTTGAAAGGGGACAAAAGGGGGGGATACCGGTTTTGGTGGGCCCAGGGAAAAAAAAAGGGAGCAAAAAAAGGGAAAAAAGGTATAACCCATAAAGGGAAAACGGGTTTTGGGACAAGAAATGGAAGAGGTCGGGAAAGGGGAAAAGGGGGGATGGGAGAGGGAGCGAAACCCAAAATGCCGAATGGAAAAAAAGGGTTAAGGGTTTAAAAAAGCAAGTTTAAATGGCTAGAAATCAAGGCATGTAGCACTATATTTAATTTTTACGGAAGGGGGGTTGAGTTGTGTTTATTTTTGTCAAAGCGGGCAAAGGAACTGATGAGTAAAAGGGGTTTGGGGGTTGGGGTGTGGTAAGGAGTTAGATTAGATGAAGGATATGTATGCTTTTGGGGAAAGAGAATAGATTTTTAAAAGCAGAAAGGTTTGATTCTGTAAGGATGTTGTAGGTTGGGAGGTGGGGGGAAGGGGAGGATAGGTGGGGGAAAGCAGGGGTATGGGTTTTTTAAAAAGGGGGGGCCCCACGAAAATGGGGAGTGTGGGTTTAAAAGGGGGAACTTTTAAAAAAGGGGAACATAAGGGGGGTCAGAAGGAGTGTGTAGACGGGTGGGCCAATGCGTGGGGGGGGCGAAGCGGTCTCCCAAAGTTTCCCGATTGAAAGGGAAGCTAAAACCAGGGGGAGTTTGTTTAACTCAAAAAAAATTCCCAAATCAAATTTAATACAAAAAGGTTTTAAAAGGTGGGGGTAAAACCCCGGGCTGGTTTGGGGATGGAGAACCCCCGTGGTTTTGGTTGAGGGGACTTTAGCGGCGTGGCGTGCAAAGGTGCCTGCCCATGTTCCCCCCATTGCCGGGGATTTTCCCAAAACAGGGGGGCCCCACCAGAAAAAATTTGATTGTTTTATGGGTGGGGAAACGGGGTAGAAAAACCCAGTTCTGGATTTTTAAAACCCAAGGGGGGTTGGTGGTGAGTTTTGGACTTTATGAGAGTTAATAAAGAAAAAAAGGAGTCCCATACCTTTCCCTGTAGTAGGGAAAAAGGGAAAATTTAAAGGGGGGGAAAGGCCGGGTATTTGAAAAGGGTACGAGGGGGAAAGGTTTAAATTCAAAAAACCAAGCCACGGGAGGGGTTTTTGGGAAAAGCCATCATTATATACTTGAAAAATAGGGGAAATAAATGGGAAAATTTGGGAAAAGGGGGAAATGGGGGAAAGGGAAACAGAGGGGGAGGGTTTTAAAATTTTGGTGGATCGGGGGAAAACAGAAGAGAAAAAATAGGGGGTGAGGTATAAAACCCAGGGGGGCCCGGAAAAAATGGAAGAGAACGGAGGGTTGGAGATAGGGGGAAAGGGAATGGGAGGGAGGGTACCATGCGGGGGAAAGAAAGGAGGGGGTTTAAAGGGTGGGGTGAAGTAAGTTTAAAAAAAGGGGGATTGTGGGATGGGTTAGTTTATGGGGGGAAAATTTGGGGGGGGAAATTCAAACATCGATGGGAAAGAAAAGTAAAATGGAGTGGGAAGTTTCCAAAGAACATGGACGATAAAGGGAGAGTTTTGCGATTGAGCCCATGATATATGGGATAGATTTTTAAGTTTAAAGGCGGCGGAGAGCTTTTTTTTTAAATTTGTGTAGAATATGGTTCACCAGGCCCAGTGGATTTAAAAAAAGGAAAACCTGGGGAATTTTGGGCCAGGGGGAACCCGGCCCTTTGGAAATTTTGGAGTCCCATATAAGAAGAGTGGGGGTGGTGACCTACATGTGACGAGAGAAAAGGAGGGAGGAAAAAAATTTAGAGGGAAAAGGGGAAAACCCAGGTTTGGGCCCCCAAAAATATGTTTGAGATGGCAGATTGAAAAAAATTCATAGGATTTGTTGGATGTCCCCGGGGCCCATAGATGGTTAAATCACAAACATATAGTGATGAAAAGGCCCCTGGTGGTAAAACTGAAAACCAAAAATATTAACAGCAAAAAGGGAAATTTAAAAAGGGGAAATGAGAAACACTCCCTTGTGGGGAAAACCTTTCGTTTTTAGGAAAGAAAGATGATTTTGCAGGGGAAATTTTTTACCTGGAAATTTGCGTTGGGGAGGAAGGATTTTTATGAAGACCCCCTGTTTCCACTTTATGCCTAGAGGGGGACAAGTTGGAGAATAGGGTCCCGGCCTTTTTCGTATATATCCCTTTTTTCTAGATCAAAAAAAATAGCTAGTAGGGGTTTCATGGGGTGCAAAAAATGCAGATTTTTAATAATGTCTAAAAAATGAGCAAGGGGGCAGCTGTCTTCGGCAGGGCCAAAAACCCGAATTGGGAAGGAGGGGAAAAGTTTGTGAGTTTTAAGATACCACACCCAAGCGGAATTTTCGCTATTGGGCCTAATATTTTGAACAAGCGGTAGTTAGTGGGGAGGGGGGCGATAGTTTTGAGGGAGGGTACAAAATTTTTTTGGGGTTTCGGGAAAGGGGAAGGGAAATAAAGAGCTTCTCGCCAATTAGAAGGAAAAATTTCCTGATGTCCAATTTTGGTTGAAAATTTTTTAAAGGGAAAGGGGTTTAAGGGGGAAAAGAGGGGGGTTGCCCGGGACCCAAAACGGTATTTGAATACCACCCCGGGGCCCCCCTTCGTGGGGGGTTGCGGCCGTTTGGTAGGGCAGCAAGGGAGTTCAGGGGAAGAAAATGGGGGAAGTTATAGGCATCAGTGGAGGGGGGGGTAAAGGGTAATGGGGGTACGTTTTTTAGGTTTTTAAATAAAAAGAGAAGTGTGGGAGAAAAAGGGGGAAACCACTATGATTTTGGCCCGGGAAATAAATTCCCACACATTCATTAGCAACCTTGGGAAAAGGAAACAAAAAATTTGGGGGTACTCGAATAGGGGGGGACGGGGGAAAAGGTGGGGGGGATGTTTGTAAAATAGTTATGCATTGGGGCCCAAACTTTTTGAGTTTATTGTAGGGAGTAATTGATGAAAAAAAAAATTTTAAACCCACTATTTTTTTTACATTCTGGTTTGTGGGGAAGAAGATGGGCGGGATGCTCTTTTAAAAAGGAGAAAAAGGGCGGTTTGTTGTTTTGGAGTCCCTTTCCTTTGTAGCGGTAACTTTTCCAGGCTGCCGTTTAAGCGAAGTGCTTAGTGAAATTTCAGAATTCCACGATGGATCACATTTGGAGGTATATGGTCTTGAGGTTCGAGGGAAGCTGTATGGGGCAGCTCTTAAGTTTGCATTTTGAAACACGGTATCATTTCTGAAATGGAGGTGAGGGGGGAGGGAGGGGTATGAATACCCAGAGAGTGAATTTAAAATTTTTTTTTTTGGCCAGTGGCCTATCAAAGCCCCGCTTTGGGAGTTAGGAAGTGGTACGAAAGGGAAGTGGGGAGAAAGGAGAACGGGGAAAAGGGTTTCACCATAGGGAAAGTGGTCTAAAAATGCCAGGGGGAAAAATTAAAAATAAAGAGAAGGGGAGCTTTAGGGGAGGGGTTTCCAAATGCTGAAAAAGATTGCTTTGGCTTTGTATAAAATGTGTGGGGCGATCGGGAATTTAGAATAGTAAGGTAAAGTGTGGGAAAAAAAACGTTTAAGAGATGGGGCCTCGGTATTTGGTGTTTGAATCCCCCCAAAAGAGTGGGGCCCGGAAATTTAAAAAAAAATAACCAATAGGGGAAAGGTGGGAATTTGGGAAAAATTAGTTTTTCAAAAAGAAAAAAAGTCAATGGGGGGGGAAAGGGGGAGAAGTGGGACTGAAACACGGGGACCCAAAACGATGAAGGAAGATAAAAATAATGTGAAAGGGGAAACTTTGGGTTTTAAAAGGGGGGTGGCCCCATAAGGTTTTTTCGGTTTTGATAAGATGGGAATGTGGGGAAGGGGACAAAATATAAGGGGGGTTTTGGTTTTGGAGGATGTGCAAGAAAGGTCTCAAAGGGAAAAATTTAAGGGGGTTTATAAGGGGAAAAGGATATGACAAAAGGTTTCAGGCCCTTTTGGGAGGGGGAAACCGCGAATATTCCCAATAAAGGGAAAAAGTTATACTTAGGATATAGATTGTAGTACGTTTTGGAGTTTTTGGGGGGGAAGCAGTTAGGGGGGGGGGAAAAGGGGACTGAGAGGTCGGGAGGGGAAAGGGGGTTGTGGGGGGTTGGTTTTTAAATAGGAGGGGTATTGGGAAATGGAGGGTCTGAAAAAGGGGGGATACTTGTGACATAAGGGATTCACGTGTTACCCCAGGAGGGAGGGGAAGGGGATAGAGGGGATGGGGGGGGGGGGTAAGTGGGGGGGGTTTGGGGGTCGGGGGGGATGGGTTTGTGTTGGGGGGGGTAGGGGGGATGGGTGGGGGGGGGTTTATGTTGGGAGGAGGAGGAAATTAGTAGTTATTGGGGAGGGGAAAGGGAGCAGGATTTGAAAATTTTGGAGGTTGGTGGCATTTTTAATTAAGAATTTTTGGAATTTTTTCAATAGTTTTTCTGAGGAGGGGGGTTTGGGGATTTTGGGGGAAAAAAGGTTTTTCTTGTGAGGGGGGGAAGAGAGGACTGGTGTCTCAAGCGTAGGGAAAGGAAGGTGGAGGTTTTGGTGTGGTAGGGGAAAAAAGGGGGGGGGAAACGTTTTTTCTGTCTTTAGGGGGTTTTTGCGGGGGGGGAGGGGGGAAGGGGTTTTGGGGGGGTTAGTGGTGATTGGGGTCCTGAGTGAGTTTGGAGGTCGGGATTAGGATGGCAAAAGAGTTTAAATGGGGAAGGTAGGGGGTTTGAAAGGGGGGGATTTGAGTGGGGGGGGGGGTAGGAAAAATTGGGTAAAATGGGGCAGATTAGGGAGTAAGGAGTAAGAGAAAAAACCACGTAGACGTGCCCCCTGTCTGGTTTACGTTTTTTGGAGTCCTTTAAAAAATTTAGTGTGAGTCTAAAAAAATCCCCTTTATGGGGACCGCCAAATTTGGAAAATTGGTGCAGTTTGGTCAGAGCAGTTAGAGGGGTTTTATGGCCGGGTTTGGGCACAAGTGGGACTGGCTGGGAAAAAGGGCAATTTTTGGGCTGAGTGCCTAGACCCCAACATTTTTGGGCGGGGGACGGGGGAGGTTGGTATGGCGAACAGGGAGGGACCCCCTCCCCATTTTGGGACGAAAAGGGGAAGGTATTTTTAGGGAAAGGGTTTAATTTTGCCTATGTTAGTGGGTTTTTTTCGATGCCCTCGGGGGTGAATGGGTAGCATTGTACTGATGTTGCATCATAGTTGTGAGACGGGGCGAGTGGGTTTTTTTCTAAACCCCCCCCCAAACCCTGCCCCAATTTTTGTTTTAATTGGGAAAATTTCGGGGGAGATTAAAAACTGTTCCGGTGCAATTTATTGAGGGGGGTTTGGGGTTTTCTGCAAGGAGGGGTTCATATAGGCAGTTATTTTTGGGAATGCTATAGTTTGGTTTTTTTTCGGATTACAAACGGGGAGGGGTTTCGGGTCGGCTAGGGAAAAAGAGACTTTCCCTACGTTTATGGGGGACGTTGTTGGAAGAAAAAGGGGTTGTCAGAGAGGGAGCTGTGGAGGGATCACAAAAAAATCTTTCCCATTTGGCTGCGCTAGAGAGAGTATTCAAGTTTTTGGTAGGGGTTTGGGGGGGGGGGTTTTTTTTTTATGAAGGGCGGGGGCGTGACAAAGAGGATTTAGTTTTTGGGGGGGGAAGGTTATGGGAGGGGGGAAAAAAGGCTTTTAAGGGGATTAATAAGGGAGGATGGGGGGGGGGATTTTGGGAGGTTGGGGGGTTTTAGAGGTTTTAAAAGTTGAGCATTGGGGGAGGGGTGGAAATTTTCCCTTTAAAGGGTTAAATTTTTGGTACTGTTAGTGGCCCTTTGATGAGGGGGTAGTTATTCCGGGCTCGGGGGCCGTGGTCAAAGGAGAGCCTGGGGTTAGGGAATCGGGGGGGGTTTTTACATTTTTGGGGGCTTTTTGAAAAAGGGGGGGCAAGCCTCATTCCCCCAAAAGGGGGGGGGGAATTTTGTTTTCTTTTAGGGCCAGGTAAGCCGGGATTATTTTTTGGGGGAAAAAAAAACCCAGTCCCCCCCTCAGGGTCCCCTTCAGGGGAAAGGGGGTAGGAAAACTAAATAAGGGGAAATCCCGTGCCCAGGGCTCCCTCGGGCCCGTTCAGGACTGGCAAAAAGGTCAGCCTTTCTCCTTTCACCCCAAGGGCTTTCAAAATTTTTTAGGGGGTTGGATGCAGGGGGGGTTTTGGTAAGGGGGAAAACCCAAAAAAGGGGAAAGGGAAAAAAAAAGGCCCATGAAAAAATTATTTTGAGTCGAGGGCGGCCCCAAAAAGGTTGGGGTTCCCCCATCATTGGGTCCCAGTCTCCCCCTTTCCAAAGGGCCCTCCCACGACAACAACGGGGAAGGGGGATTGGGGGGGTCCCGAATGGAAAAAAGGAATAGGTAAACGGGAGAAGAAGAAAAAGGTAGGAAGCGGGGTTTCAGGGGGATATTTTGGGCGAAGGAATTGGGGGAAAAGTGAGCACAGCTCGGAGAGAGAGAAGGGTCGGCTTTCGGGGGAGAGAGGGGCATCCCTAATTCAGTGTACGGGCCCCCAACCCGAGAGGATCGGAAGGCGCCTAGGCAAAGGGAAAGCCCCCAGTGGTTTTTATTATCAAAGATAAAGCAAGGGGGGAAAAGGTTTGAGGCAAAAGTAGGTATGATCCATTAAAAGGGTTTGGAAGGATAAAGGTAACATAAAGATGGGGAGAGTTTTGCGATCCAAAAATCCAGAATATAGGGGGAGAGTCGAAATTCGGAGGCGGCGGAAGCTTTTTTTTTAATGAAAAAAGATATGGTTTTTTCCCCCCCCGGGGGGGGGCCCAATTTTAAAGGCAAAAATAAGGGCCAAGGAATTTCCCCTAAAAGGGAACCCGGATTAGAAGGGAAAGGCCATAAAGAAGAGGGGGGGTTTGGGAAACCTAAAACGTGGGGGAAAAGAAAAAAAAAGGATGGAAAAAAGATTTGGAGGTAGAAAAAGGGAAACCCAGTTTGGGGGCCCAGAAAGATACGACGATGTTGCAGACTGTTTGGAAATTTGACCAATTTCATCAAACAGCAAGAAGGAAAAAGGTGGTGCGAGCACACTCCCCTTTTGAGAGGGCCTTTCGAACTGGGGAAAAGTTTGTTTGATGGGAAGAGGCAATTTTGATGTGGGAAAGGTCTTTTTAAAAGAGGAAAAACTTTTAAAGTACCCATTTTTCCAAGTATGTCTGGGAAAAGGGAAACTGTTCGGGGAATAGGGTTTAAGGGCCAGGGGTATCACACACTTTTTTTAGGTCAAAGAATTGGCTAAAAGATTCGGCCCAGGGTTTAAGAAAAGGGGAATATAGGTCTCGAATGAGAAAGGGGGGCAGCGGTACTCCGGAAAGGCAAAAAAAAAGGGAAAGGAGAGAGAAGATTGTGAGATTCAAGATACCACTTTATTTAAATTTTGCACATTAGCAAGAGGGGAGGGGCAGTAATCTTCAGGGGGGGTACCCCCATTTAGGGGGTTTCCCAAGACGGGGAAGATAAGGGGTTTCTCCCCAATGAAAATTTAAAAATTTCCCCTTACGTCCATAGGGTTTTAAAAAATTAGTTAATAGGAGGATAGAGGGGAAGATGGTAGGGTCGGAGCTTTACGGTACTGAATATCGTCGGGGGCCTTCATGGGTTTTTGGGGCCCCAACTGCGGGGCCCGGTCGAGTAGGGGGAAAAAAATGAGCTTTTAAGGGGGGACCCCGAAGGGAAAAGGGTAAAGATGAGGGGGGGTTGCGTTCTTAGTCTTAAGGGAAAAGCGAAGTGGGGGGAAAGGGTGAGACCCCACTGTTGTTTGGCGAAATAGTCCCCCAGTTCTTGGGCGCTTAGAGGGGATCAGGATGAGAGTATCTCGAATATGGGGGAAAGGGGGGCCCGGATGGGGGGGGGGATTGTTTGATAGTTAAAAAAATCCAAATAGATGTTTTTGAAACAATTTCCCCGGGTTTGTTTTTTTTAGTTTTTCCTGATTGTGCAAAAAAAGGACAGGCGGATGCTTTTCAAAAAAAAATGAGGGCTGAAAACTGTTTGGTTTATGCTTTTTTTGAAAGCGATAACTTTTCGGGCCTGCCTTTTTAGGGAGGAGTAGGAGGAAGAGGGTAGAGGAATTAAAAGTGGGAGTTTGGATATCGGCAGTCATTTTGAGTGTAGGGGGAGCGGGGTTGGGGAATTTGTAGGGTGGAATGAGGGGTTTGGGACTCGAGCAGATATTTTTGGAATATCTTCAAGTTTCAAGGTTGCTGATTTTTGGAGCAAAGGTTTTTCTCATGAGGGGGGGAAAGAGGAGAGGGTTTGTCGAAAAAGTAGGGGCCCAAAGGTAATTGGAGGTGAGTGGTGGTAGGAGAAGGGGTGGAACTTTTTAATCTGTCTGCGGGGGGGGTAGTGCGGGGGGAGGGGGGGGGGGTTGCTGGGGCTGCCAGTAGAGATTTGAGGGTGATTTAAGGAGGGCCCAAAAAGAATTTGACTGGGGGAGCAGGAGGTAGAAGTGGGAAGAAAAGATGGAGGGGGAAAATTGTATGGGGAGGTTAGGAACATTTTGGGGGGGAGGGGGAGGGGCAGAGCGATTTGACTTTAAGGAATGGGGGGAAGAGAAAAACCTCAGGAAATGCCTTCCTTCCTGGCCTTAAAAGTTGAACCCAAAGTTAAACTTTTGGGTAACCCTTTTAAAACCCTTTTGGGGGGGGACCAAAAAAAAAAAAAGGGGGAAAAAAAAAAAAACCCACATGTGGGTGACTGTCCCAGAGCAGTTTGTTTGGTTTGCCCAGGTTGGGCCCCATAGAGGGCATCGGGTTTGTGGAACGCAATTTTTTGGGGATGCCCAAATGCAAAAAAATTTTTGGCACGACAGGGAGGGGGTTTGAATGGTCAGGAACAGGGGGGGGTTTTTCCAAAAATTTTAAATTTTAAAACCCGGGGTTTCATGCCCAAAAAAAGTAATTTTGGCAACGTTGGGGGCTTTTTATAAGGGCCTTTTAGGGGGAAAGGAGTAGCACTGTATGAAAATCAATCTAGTCCAAAAGGCAGGCGATTTAAGTTTCCTCCACAATTGACCTTTTTTTTATTTTGGGATAGGGATTTTTTGGGGAAAAGGGACAGTTTCTGTACACGTTTTTTGGGGGTTGGATGGGGTTTCCCTGCGGGAAAATCTAAGAGAGAGGTCTTTTTGGGGTTGATAATGCTTTAGTTTGGTTTCAGAGCAATGATGAGAGGGGAACAATCAGGGTTGGCTCCCGGAAAAAAATTTTGGGCCTTTTTGCGGAGGAGAAGAGTGGGGTTGGGGTAAGGAGTTGGGGGGGGGGGGGAATCATAAAAAAAATTGTCCCTTTTGGCGAGCCAAAAAAGATATTTTGAATATTGTTAGAGATGGGGGGGGGGGTAAAGGAAGGGGGGTGTGGAAGAGGGAGGGAGTGTTGAGAGAGGGAGTACGGAAAAGGGGGAAAAAAAGGGAAAAATAGTAATAAGGGGGGGATGAGGGGAGTTTTATTTAAGGGGGGTTGTTGGGGGTTTGAGGGGATGAAAATTTAGAATGTTGGGAGAGTAGGGGAAAGGGTCCTGAAGGGGTGAGTGTTGACTTGGGGTGAATTTAAAGTATAAAAGGGATTTGGAGGGGGGGAGTAGTTTGCAGTGTTCAGAGTCTTTGGGTTTAAAAGGGGGAGCCCGGGGACGAGGAACCCCGGAAGTTTTAGTCGGGTGTTGATGAAAGGAAAAAGCCTCATTGCCCTAAAAAAGGGTTTTAAAATCTTCATTTCCCGGCCATGGTTTTTAAACCCAGAGTTATTTTTTGGGGGGAAAAAAAAAGTCCCCCCCTCAGGGGGGCCCCTTTCGGGGTTAAAGGGGGGAAAAAATAAACAGGGGGAAAGCCCTGGGGCCCCTGGCTCCCCCAAGGGCCCTTTAGGACTGGCACAAAAAAATAGATTTCATCCTTTAAAAACAGCTCCACACCCTTTGGGGGAAATTGGGGTGGAAAACCCAAATTTGGAGAAGGACGGGAAAAGAAAAAAAGGGAAAGGGGGAAAAAAAAAACCCTGCAAAAATTTTGAGGGCGAGGGGGTGGACCCAGGAGGGGAAAAACCCAAACATTGGATCCCAGTCCTCCTTTCCCCCAAGCCCAAATTGGGAAAAAATGGGAAAGTGATTTGGGGGGTACAGTAAAAAGGGAAAATTACTAAAAATTTCCCTAATTGAATTTAAAATTTGTGTCAGTAGGGAAATTTAAAAATTTAAATTTCCCAAACCCTGGGGGTAATTTTAAAAAAAACAAATTTAAATTTCAGTCCTTTATATTTTTAAAAATTGGGGTTATTCAAAACAATAAATCATATCACAGCTCAGGGAAATTTACAGTAAAACATATACAGCCTGGGAAAGAAAAAAAATCAAAACCATTCGAATTTGTATTTAAAAATATTTAAAATTAAAAAGCTAAATAAAAGCCTTTTTTTATAATGCTAAAGATCCAAATTGTGACTAGGTTTTTATTTTTAAAACATTTCTTTATTTGTTTTAAAGATTTAAAAACCCAAAAAAAACTAAACAAATAACAGCTAAAATGAGCGACAGGTTTTCAATACTAATTTCTTTCTCACAATTTAGTACTTTGAAGGGAAGTAAAAACTGACCCGCAAAAAATTACTTGGGCAATTTCCATTTTTAAATGAGCCCCCAAAACGTTGTGCCCAAAGGGATTGGGTTTAAAAGGGGTTTTTTCATATTTGTTAAAAAATTTAATCAAACTTCAGAAAAAAAATTAAAAGAAATTTCATTTTTTGATCTTATTCATTTTGGGGTTTGAAAACAGAGCGCAAAAAACTAATGACCAAAAACAGGGTTGCTGTAGGTGAAAAAACAAAGCCAAAATTTCTTGGCCCCCAAAATTTTACTGAAAAAAGAAATAAAAATTTTAAAATGAATCCCATTTTTTCACTAAAATTAGATATACAATAGTGATTTTTATTCAGTTTTCTATTTAAAAGTACCACCAGTTAAGGAGCCTTTTTGGGGGGCCCTGAGAGAGACAGGGCTGTTTCCCCCAGGCCCCCCATTGACATTCTAGGGTAAAGTTCAGTTTGGGAAATTTTTGGGAAAGAGGAGGGGGTTAAGAAGGGGGGAAAAAAACAGAAAAAAAAGGTAGAGGGCCAAAGGGGAAAGGGGGGAGGGTTAGAGGGGGGAAAAATGGGGGGAAGAGAAAAAAGCTGGGGAGAAGAGGAGAGGGGGAAAGGGGGAAAGGGGGGAAAGGGGAAAGGGGGAAAGGAAAAGGGGGGAAGAAAAAATGGGGGGGAAAGAAAACAGAAAGAAAAATTTGAGAAAATACCAAAACAAAGGGGGTAAGATAAAGGGGGCAATTTTGAGAGAAGTGTAAAATTTAGGTTTTCAAACCAAAACAAAAAGCTTCCCCCCTTTAAGCTTACTAAAAGAAAAAAGGCCCCCAAAAAACCCAAAATTTCAAGTGTCGTTCCAGTTTTAAAAAATTTTCTATTTTTAAAAAGTCAGGAAATGTGGTTAAAAACAGGCATTTATTTTTTTTAAATTCCTTAAATTTAAAAAATTGGGGGAAATACCTCAAATGAAAAAAAATTAAAAAAAAAAAAAGGGCAAACAAAAGGGCCAAAATTTCAAACATACTAAAAACCAAGGAAAATTTGAAAACCAAAACCCCAAAATTTTAAAAAACAAAAAGTTTGTACTGTTTCTAGATGTTTTCTCTATTTCCATTTGTCCCCCAGAATTTCTGTACAAAGTTGGTTAAACAAAAAACATATCTTATTTTCCATTTTCCCGATATTTTTTAAAAAAAAAATAGTAATATTTGCAGTATTGTTTGATGTAAATAGTGAGGGGAAAGCAGTGGAAGTTTTAGGGAGTAATGGCGGCCAAAATTCAAAAGAAGTAAACACTTAAAAAGTGTATTTCAAACAGTAGCGAAAAAAAAACCGTTTAAGAGAAGTGTAGTAGAAATAGTAGGGGAAAGGGAAATGCCGCAAGGAAAATTCACCCCTCATGCTGTAAAACGCCCCCACTTTGTGGGAATTTAAATAGGGAAACCCGAGGGGTTTTTGAAAAAATAACTTTCAGGTATCACCCAAGCTAGATATTTATGGTCTAGGTGACGTAAAGTGCTTGTGGAATTCTAGACATAAAGGGAAAGGGCTAGATGGCCCCTGAAGACTTTAAAAATTTTGATGAAAGAGGAGGGAATAAGGTTTATTAAATAAAAAATTTTTAAATAATAAAAAACTGCCAAGCAGAAAAGTAGTATTTTTAATAGCGGGTATTTTTTTTGTAAGTATTTGCAGGAAAAAGGAAAGCAAAAGTTTTATGAAAAATTGTAGTTATAAACAGAAGTTTAAATTAAAACGTAGCAGGAATAGAAGTTTTTTGCCGTTATTTAAAAACTACAAAAAAGCATAAAATTTATATTTTAAAATTTTTAAAACTTTTAAATTTCATTTGATAAAATTTATTTAAAAGTAAAAACAAAAAAGGGGGTTTTTTAAAAAGGTGATGATAACCCCCCCCCGGTTTAAAAGGAAAAAAGCAAACAATAGAATAGTTTTAAAAAGTAGTAGTAGTGTTTGTAGTTTAGTAGTTTGTATAGTAATTTGTTGTAGTAGGAATTTGGGGGTGGTTTGTAGTAATATAGTAGTAGTGGTAATAGTTAGTATAGTAGTTTAAAAGTATTAGTAGTTTGTAATAGTAGTAGTTTTGGTTTAAAGGTTTGGGAGTAGGAAAGTAGGGAGTAGTAATTTGAAAAAATGTAGTAGTAGTAATAGTAGGGGTTAGTAGTTTAAAAGTAGTAAATAGTGGTAATAGGAGTAGTTAGTAGTTTAAAAGTAGTAGTAGTTTTAATAGTAGTTTTGGGAAGGGGAGTAGTTTGTAATGATTTTGTAGTAAAAGAAGTAATAGTGTAGGTAATAGTAGTAGTAGTAAAGTAGTAATAAAAGTAGAAATAATGTAGTATTAGTAGTAGGAGTAGTAGTGGTTTGTATTTGTATTTGTAGTAGTGGAAATAATAGTAGTAGTAGTAGTAGTAGTAGAGTAGTAGTAGTAGTAGGAGTAGTAGTAGTGGGGAGTGGTATTTGGGTAGTTTTAATAGTAGTCGTAGTAGTAGTAAATATAGTGGTAGTTTGTGGTAATAGTTTGTAGTAGTAGTAGTAGTAGTTAGTAGTTAAATTTGTAGTTAATTTGTGGAGTAGTTAAATAGTAGTGGGAGTAGTAGTTGTAGTTTTGTTTGGGAGTGGTTTTGGTTTGGGTAGTTTGGTTTGTAAATGGTGTAGTAGTTAGTAGTAGTAGCAAAAAGTAGAATTTGGTTTTTTTAAAAAAAAAATAATAAAAATCCCAAAAATGACTAAATAAAAAAAAAAACAATATGAAAAATACCCAATTAAACCCAAAAACAATAATAATTAATTAAATTTGGAATAGGGGAAATTTTAATAAAAAATAATAATAATAATAATTTAAAAATAATAATAATTTAAAAATAATAATAAAAAAAAAATAAAAAATTTAAAAATAATGGGTAATAATTTAAAAATGGAAAAATAAAATGATAAAATTTAAAATGATAATAAAAATAAGATAATAATAATAAGGGTTTAATTTAAAAATGATGATAAATTAAATGATGTAATTTTGATGATAAAATGATAATAATAATTTATTTAAAGATGTTTATAATGTAAGATAAGATAAAATAAAAAAAAAATTAAAAAGAAAAAAAACAAAAAAAACAGTATTAGCCAAAAATTAAAAATAAAAAAGTTAAATTTTTGATATTTTTAATAATTATATCAAAAAAAAAAAATCTGGGTTTCAATAAGGATGACAAAAAACTGATCATGAAAAAAATGAAGACAATTTAATTTTTGATTTAAAAAAAAAAAAAAAAAAAAAAAAAAAAAAAAAAAAAAAAAAAAAAAAGTTTTTCAAAAAAACCCCGTTTCAGAAATGCAAAGAGGGAGAAAAAGAAAAAAAATAAAAAGAAAAAGAAATTTAAAAAAAGAAAAAAAAGAAAAGGGAAAGGAAAAAAGAAAAAAAAGCAAGGGAAAAAGGGAAAGGGAAAAAAAGAGAAAAAAGGATAAAGGGGAAAAAAAGAGAATTTAAAAATGATGAAATAAAAAAAAAAAAAAACCCCTTCCCCCTCCAAGCTAGTCAAAGGCTTATATTTACTTAATGAAAAAAGAAAAAAAAAAGCCCGGGAGATGAATGGGGTCATAGACCTATTCCGACGGAAATTTTTTCCCCAAATCTCAGCCTTCTTTCTTGTTTCCCTTTCCCGTATGATCCCAAAAAATTTGGGTTTAAAAAATAAAAAAAAATAGTAAATTTTTAAAAAAACCCAAAAAAAAAAATGATAATTATATCAAAAAAGGAAAGAAAAAAAAACCAGCATCAAAAAACTTTCCAAAACCTTCACAAAGCAGTGTTTTGTTTTTCAAAAAAAATTTTTTTTACTGAAATATTTCAGTAAAAATATTTAAAAACAAAAAAATAATTACCCCAAAAAAAAACCCGAATATGAATTTAAACTATTTTCCCCAAAATCAGCAGTCTTTTAAAAAAAAAAAAAAGGGAAAAACAAAAATAATTATTATTTTTATTACTTTAAATAATTCTAGTCCCCAAAAAAAAGGGTGGGTTTTCATGGGATTTTTTCAGACCCGGGAAAAATTTAGGGTTGTCCTTTTGTTATTTCCCAAAAAAACCCTAATTTTTGAAGGGGAAGTAGTTTTGTTCTAGCAGAAATAATGGGTTTAAAATAAAGCTCAAAGGAAAGCACTGAATTTTGGGTCCAAATGCAAAAATCACAAAAATTGAAATTTTTAGCAGCTTTTATCCACTTGTCCAAGGGAAATTTTTAATTTTGTAAAATTTTCTTTAGGACGCCAAGGAAAATAGCTGGTGACTAGTCTATGTCCTTTTCAAAAGGGACAGAAATCCAATACTTTTTTTTAGTTTAAATAAGTAAAAAAAAAAAAACCATTAAAATGCTATGAAGCAAAAATCAGGTGAGGAACAATAAAAAAGTAGACCAAAAAAAAAATCACCATAAAATTAAAAAATAAAAAATTAAAAAAAATAATAATAAAAAATAATTTAAAAATAATAATAATAATAATAATAATAAATAAATTTCTTTGGTTTTTGAAAAAATTTTTTTATAGCAAAATAAAAAAAATATCTTTGCATTTAAAAACCAGCTTTATTCCTAAAATAAAAATTTTAAAAGGGAAATATAATATTTTCTGCAGAAATTTACTAAAAGATATAAATTTTCCTTTTATAACATAAATTTTTTATTTGTGTCAATGTTTTACTTTTTTCCCCAGGTTTAAAAAGGCCAAGGTTAAAAAAAAAACAAGCCCTTTAAAAAAAAACCATTTAAATTTGATTTTAAAACAATTTTCTGAACAATTTTGAATTTTTAAGCAGAGCATTAGCAGCTAATGACAAAACATATTTCCCTTCTGGAAACCTTTAAATTACTTTTCAAATTTGTTATTAAAAAAAAAATATTTCATTTTTAAAACAATTTTGCCAAATTAACATCCAAAAATATTTTTTATATCCAGCAGTTAATACCCCAGTTACTGATAAACCCTTTCCAAACCAAATTTTTTAAAACCCCAAACCATTAAAATTTTCAGAAAAGTTTTATCTTTTCTTTGATCTGTAAACAAAAAGAAAAGGACCAACCCCTGATGATTCCCGGCTTAGGGTTAGCTTCCCTCAGAACATACAAACAAAAATCACAAGGTTTCCCCCAATAAAAAAACCAAAATGACACATGCCAGGGGGTTTTTTCAAAGGGATGGCTTTAAAAATTTTCAGTAAAGGGGTGTGAAAAAAAAACCTAGGGAAAAAAAAAAAACAACCAGAAAATTTTTTTTTTTTTTTTTTGTTTTTTTTTTTTTCCCCTTTTTTTAAAACCAAAAATGGGGAAAGGGTTTTTTAAAAAATTTTTTTCATAATTGGAAAAAATAAAAACAGGGGGCCCCTGAAAATTTTTAACCCTTTTTTTTTTTGGTTTAAATTAAAAGAAAATTCTTGGTGAAAACCCAAAAAAACCCTTTTGGGGAAAAAAAAGAAAAAACTTAATTTAAAATTTTTTGGGGGTAAGGGTATAAAAATAAAAAAATTAAAAAAGCCAAAATTTTAATTCTAAATTTTACCCTTTTTTAAAAAAAAAGATGTTTAATTTAAAAAGGGTTAATCTTTCCCCGAAAACTAAAAAAGAAATTGTAAAAAACTTATCCTAAGGGAAAAAAATAATTTGGACTTTTTAATTTTACAATATTCCATAAAAATCCCAATAAACCCAAAAAAGGTCTTATTCAAATTTTTTAAATACAAAATTCTAAAAAAAATTAAAACCCCCGGAATTGTTAAACTTGTAAAAAAGGATTAATTTTCCTTCAGTAAAACCCCCTTAAAACCCCAAAAATTTTTCAAAAAATCAAAAAAAAACTTTTCCAATAAGGCGAAAATAAAATCAAAAAACCCATTTTGGAATTTGATTTAATTTCAGTCAATTTTTTTCCCCATTTAATTTCCCAAATTTCCCTCCCTTTTTAAAGGGGAAATTTTTCTAAAGGCACAAAACCCAAAAAAAAATTTTAAGGGGGAAAAGGAAGACTTAGTTTAATTTTTATTCATCAAATAAAACAGTTTAAACTTATTTAAGTATCTTACAAAAGATTTTTTCTTAAAAGAGGGTAATGAAAAAATATATCCAAAAAAAAAAAAAAAATCAAAAAAACCCCAATTTTTAAGGACGGGAAAACATTAAACCCCTTTTCAAACAACCAAAACCGATTTAATATTGACCCCTTAAAAGATTTTCAATTTTTTTTCAAATTAAATATTTTAAAAGGAAAAACCCAATTTAAAAATTAAAATTTTTAAAAAATTTCTAACCCGGAATTTCACAAAAAAAAAAAAAGAAAAGGAAGACTTCAATTTTTTTCAAAAAAAAATTTTAAAAAAAAGAAAAATTTTAAAAAAAATTGGAAAAAAATAAAACTAAAATTTCTACAAAATATAATTAATAAGTATTTTTAACCAAAAAAATTGTTTTGTATTGAAAAAAATATTTTTCAAAAAAAAAAAAAATCTTGGAAAAATAACCCCCAGAAAAGGTTAATTTTGTTTTCTTTTGGGGGAAAAAGCCCTTTAAAAAAAAAAACCCCCCTTTTTTTTGAAAAATTTTAAACAAAAATTAAAAAGATTTCTTTAAAAACATTTTAAAAATTCTAATTTTTTTAATTTAAATTTTTAAAGAAATTAAAGGAAAACCCCATTTTAAAAAAAAAATTAAAAAATTAAAAATGGGTTTTATGAGTTTGAACAATTGGAAAGGGAATTGGGGGGGAAAAGACGGAAAATCTTTTGGCCCAATTTTGTACTTTAAGAAATAAAAACCCAATTTAAAAAAAATTTTGAATGAAAGGGGGGGGGGGCCCCCGGGGTTTTAAACTTTGATTTTTTCTCAAAAGGGAAAAAAAAAAGCTAAAAAAAAAGAAAAAAATTTTTTTTCAAAAAATTTTAAACCGGGGCAAAAAAAATTTTAAATTATTTTAAGGCAAAAAATTTTTTTTTAAACGAATAAGAAATACAAACCCCCGTTTTAACCAAAATTTTTTGATTAAACAAAATTTTTTAAAAAAAGGAAAAAACAAAAACTTTTTAAAAAAAAGGGGTTTAACCGGAAAAAAGGGTACATTTTTAAACAAACAAAAATTTTTTACGGTTTTGGGGTGGCCTTTTTAAAAATTTCCCGATTTCCTTTCAAAATTTTTTAAAAAAAAATTTCTTAAAAAAAAATAAAAATTTAAACCATTTTTTTTTAAAAAGGTTTCTAAGGGAATTTTAAATGATAAAATTTTAAATTTTTAAGGGGAAAAAAAATTTAAAGTTTTCAAAACCAAGGATTTTTTGGGAAAAATTTATATTGGGGAAAATTAAAAAAATAAACCCTCTTGAAAACTTTTGTTTTTTGGTTTTTAAAAAAATAAAAAAATAAAAAAAAGAAAAAAATTATATTCCTTTCAAAAAATAAAATTTTTACTGCTGACCCCAAAAAAAAATAAAAACAGAAAACTATTTTCAAATTTTTTTCAGTTTGGCCTTTTTTTTTACAAATGTGGTATCAGAAAAATCAAATGCAGAAATAAGAAAAAGAAAGTTGAGAAAAATTCTTTAACAGATTTTTAAAAAATATTTTTCTAAATTTCGTGAAAAAAATAAACAACCACAATAAATATAAAACATGATAGTTTTTTCTTTTTTTAATTATTTTATATATTTTTTGTTTTATCTGTTTTGTTTCCCTTAGTTGCAGAAGTTGAGGGGATCTAAAAACTTAAAATTTACTTCTTTGTGTTTCTGCTGGAAAAAAGCCAAAGATCAAAATATTAAAAAAATTTTGGAAGCCATAAGCTTTCACTTAAAAGTCATCTTCAATTATAATGATCATGGGGGGAAAAAAAATGAACTAGTCAAACGACATATAAAATTTTGGGGTTAAATTTTAGTCTTTTACAAAACTTTTATTATTATAATATATATATATACACAACATACATCACTGACAAGTAATTACGAAACATTATGTTTTTCCCACAGAATAAACAAACCCAAAGAAAATTTAATTATCAAATGGAAAATGCATCTATCCTTACTTATTATCTCTAAGAAACTCATTTTTATTTAAAGAAAAAAAAAAAATAATAATAATAATGAAAAAAAAAAAAAAAAAGGGGGGGGGATAAAGGAAAAAAAAAAAAGATGTAAACAAAAAAAGAGATATTTTTTCAGTTGCCAAGTTAACTCTTTTAGGCTTTTAAATAAGAGTACCAAAAAATTTTAAATGGCCTAAGGGGCCTTTGCAAAACACTTATAAATTTACCAACAATAAACCCTATATAAATTAAAGGGTCCATTTTCCCCTTTATTAAAAACCCCTTCTATCACCTTAGTGGGAACCATTTAAACCTTTATAAGATCCATACGTTACACTCCGGCACATACAAAGCGACCCATAAAACCCCATCCCAATTATAAATATACCCTAAACCCCCCCAAAAATTGGGGAGCTTTTTATCTTCTCCCATATTGTTTATCTCTCTCCCTCTCTCTCCATGAGAAATCACGTTTCTGGGGTTGGATTCTTTTGGGAGGTTTTCTGGGTTGTCATGACAATTTGGCAGTCATATCTTTTAGGGTTCAAACTCCCCCCTGAGGAACTAGGTCGAATCAGTGAGAAAATAAAATGCTTTTAACAGGTGTTTACATGGGTTTCCGAAATGGGGAAAACAGGGATGACTTTTTTGTACCAAAACTATTTTTCCACAAAAATTTTTGAGAAGAGTAGTTTTTCTACTGAATCAATGTCACCCGGGGAAAAAGCGTACCCCCTTTTTGCCCTTTTCTTTAAATGTTTTTTCCATAAATGGGTCAGCAAGTGCTGGCCCCAAAGGGCATTAGTAGACTTAGACCCCTTAACGATTTTACCTTTCTGGAGTTGCAGGGAAAACCTTCTTTTTTTTTTTTCTTTTTTTCTTTTTTCAAGTATGAATACCAAAGGGGTTATTTTTTTTATGACATTATGAATTATAATGTTTTTGAACTATAACAGGATAAAATAAAAAAAATATTTTTTTAAAACAAAGGAAAACGGTAAACAGGAAGAAGGTATACTCTAAACTGGCCACTGGAGTCAGAAAAAGGTGCCCTCTGGTGAAATACAATTAAAAAAGTAAACTCACAGGGGCAGGGATGTAAGACAGCCCGCCCGTCACTTTTTTGGGTTAAAATTCTCTTTGGGATAGTATTTTTTTGCAAACAAAAGACCAACGAAATAGGGAACTAACTGAATTTAACAACCACAATAAAATACAAAAAGACAAAATAAAAATGGTTTTAAAATACGCAGCCCCCCAAGCAAACTTGGCGCAGGAGAAAGTACCAAAGAGAATACACGAAAGTGCAATTTTTAGTGGACCCCCTGGGTTTAGATCATTAATTTTCTTTTTAAAAAAAAAATGAAGTACTATGGGAGTTTTGCAGAAAAATTTTGGGATTGCCAAAAACTGGCTTTTGTTTTGAAAGTTAAATGGGGGCATAAAAAAACAACTCCTGTAATCAATAAGATACTCTTTTTAAAGTAATACATATAAATGAATAATAATAACTTACATTCTAACTCCATTACATATGACATAAATAATCATATGCTAATCCAAAGCAACAAAAACTGAACCAAACATTTTTAAAAATTAGCACAAGCGAACACTTACAGCTCCAATAGCCACAATGCGGTCAAAGTGATGGACTATATACATGGACAAAAACCCTGAAGAGACGTGTAAGAATCTTCTTACACAAAGGAATGAAGGCTTTTGGGAAGGGCACATCTGAAAAAAGATAAAACAAAATAATTCCTTGATAATTACTGGGACATAATAAAAGCAATCTCTTTCAAAAGGGACAAAACTAATTCTAAGAGCAATATTCACATGAAATAAAAGTGACATCAAAGGCAAGTAAAGACAAATGCAAAAATGTCATATTCTTACCAACAGTGACTGGAAAGGTGTGTTCATCATTAATTTGTGTCTCTACCCAATCCATGAGGTGTGATATGTATTGTGGTGCAGGGAGAGCGGTCGGCTTCTTGTACTTCCCGCCATCAGCCCACAAGTATTCAAATTTGGGTCCTCCAGACATAGTCGGGCAGGAACTCTCCGTACAATATTCACATACTGTCCCATATATCAGGTTGATTCGATTGAAGAAATCCACCACTGGGGAAGAAACAGTCATTAAAAACACAGCACTCCTTCTACGTTTACCAATCATGGCATCAATAACAACAACAATAACTATAAATATTAAAATCACAACAACAACAACAACAACAACAACAACAACAATAATAATAATAATAATAATAATAATAATAATAATAATAATAATAATAATAATAATAATAATAATAATAATAATAATAATAACAACAACAATAGGTGATTAAAGCAAACAAGCAATTTCCATCTCACAGTCTCGCAAACTGTTCAGAAATATCAACTAACCATGAACGGCAATCCAGTCATTGAGATCTTCTCCGGGCGGCAGAGTGACCACTGAACGCAGGTTGATTCCCGAGCTGAGTGACGCCTGTGCCTGCTTGTGTAACGAGTACTTGAGAGTCCCAGGCTCAAATTTCTTCTTTGGCCTGAAGGTCTGCAATTTAATGAGACTCTGTATATTTGCCTGTTACTATATCTAAGCCACCTTAAAACCCATTTGTGATCTACTGTAAGTGTGTGTAAGGTATGTGTCAGTGATCAACAACATCTAAGTGACTTATGAGCAGACTCTTTAACTTCACTTCATGGTGAGAAAGAGAAGAGAGAAAAATATTATCACATGAAATTCTAAGTCTAAAAAAATACACACATTAAAACTCAACAATCACTCTTCTATAGAGCATTATATGTTAATTATGTACATGAGTCCATGTTTAAAAGACATACACACACAAATGTAGACATCCAAACAGACAGTGTAATCACAACCATAAAATACATGCTAGTATAATTTCATGTGACCCACCACACATACATTAATAACATTAATGACTGTTACTGATTAATCATTTATTAATTATGTATGCATCGGACACATGGGACAAATGGGTAATTCATGTAAAGCTGTTAATTACATGCAATGGATGAAACAATTATGTTCAGAGAGCAAGCAGTGTATCCATAATGCATTTTGGCTTGAACAGTAAAAACAGCTGTGATCAAGATTTATTCTGAAGATATGAAACAAAGTTCTGTGTCTGACAAAGCTGTCAAGATG
>NW_023657182.1:0-2216 GCF_015228065.2 Penaeus monodon | reverse complement strand
AGAAAATTTATAAAAAAAAAATTTATAAAAAATATATTTGGGGTTTAAAAATAAAGAATTTTATATAAATTTATTATTTGATTTTTAAAAAATTTTTTTAATTTTTAATTTTGGATAAAAATAAAACAACAATAATAATAATATTATAATAATAATCTTTATTTTTTTTATTATTTTTATTTATATAGATGGATGGGTAGATAAGCAAATAAAAGGGTGTGCTATGATATTGGATTTTATATTGTAAAAAGTTATACATGTACATATATACATTATACATATATATAAATCCACATACATATACATACATACACACCCCATAATCTATTTTTTAAACCATACAGCTTTAAAATTTTAATAATGAAAATAATAAAAAAAAAAAAAAAAAATAAAAAAAAAAAAAAAAAAGAAAACAAAAAAAAAAAAAAAGGGGAAAACAGGGTTTAACAAGAAAAGGAAGAAAAAGAAGAACAAAAGGGGGGAACAAAAAACAAAGGGGGAAAACAAAAAAAAAAAAAAAAAAGAGAAAAAAAAAGAAAAAAAAAATAAAAAAAAAGAGAAACTGGGGGAACAGAATTTTTATGAGAAGGTAAGAATAAAAAAAAAAAAAATAAAAAAAAAAAAAAAAAAAAAAAAAAAAAAAAAAAAAAAAAATATATATAAAAAAAAAAAAATAAAAAAAATTATAAAAAATTTTTATAATTATAATAATATAGCAAACAAAAACATATAAAAAATAAAGCACAAAAAAACAAAAATTAAAAAAAATTAATAAAAAAAATAAAAAATAAAAAAAAAAAATATAATTTTAAAAAATTTGTTTTATTTAAGATATATAACAAATATATATATTATAATAATATATAAAATTTAAATATATTAATATAATATAAATATTTTTTGAGTATATAAATATAAAAAAATATAGAATAAGAAAATAAAATTTTTTAATAACACCCATACCTATAATTATAAAAATATAATATATTAAATATTTAAATAATAATTTTTAAATATAAATAAAATATAATATATAAATAATAAAAATTTAATATGGGAAATAAATTTTTAATATATAAATATATAAATAATAAAATATATAATATATAATTATATATATTATATATATATATTATATGTGTGGGGGGGGGGTAAAATTATATTATAAATATATATATATATAAATTTTAAATAATATATTATATTTATATAAATATAAAAAATATATTTTGTAATTTTAATGTAAAAAATATATGAAATTTAATATCTAGTTATATAGTTGTGACATTTTATATATTATATATATTAATTATTTATTATATATTTTATATATTTTTATATAAAATATTATATGATATATAAATACATATATATATATAAAAAATAATATATATATATAATTATATATTATATTTATATTTTTATTATAAAATTTTATATAATATAAATATAATAAGGACTTTTGATATTATATTTTATATTATAATATTAATATAATATATATATATTATATATATATATATATATTTAATATATATTATGTGTGTACATACTTTGAAAGAAATATATATTAATATATATATATTAATAATATATAAAATATATATTAATATTATGATATATATATTTATATTATATATAATATATATATATATATATATATAATATATATATAAAAAATTATAATAATGGGTGGGGTGTGTGGGGGTGTGTGGTGGTGTGTGTGTGTGTGTGTTTTTTGTGATTATATATGTATATAAATAAAATTATATATATATATATTATATAATTTTTATATTTAATAATATATAAATACATATATATAGATATAAATATATATAGATTATATAAATATAATAACATATAATAGAAGATATATATATAAATATATAATATATAATAATATATATATATAGTAGATATAAGTCATATAGCATATATATCTATATAGATATATATAGATATATATAATATATAAAATAATATATATAAATAATAATATATGGATATTATATATATAATATATATATAATAGAATAATATAGATATATATATAATATATATATTGTATATATATTATATATAGAATATTTATATAATATATATATATATATAATAATTATATATATAAATATATATGTATATATATATATATAAAATATATAAAATAGTGATATATTATATATATAAGTATTTATATTATATATTTAGAAATT
>NW_023657181.1:0-2218 GCF_015228065.2 Penaeus monodon | reverse complement strand
AGTTTTGGAAAAATTTTTGGGGATTTTTTTACATCTGTTTTGGGTTTCCCCATTTTTTTAAAACTTTTTTAAAATGGGGAAAAACAAAGGAAAGGGTAAAACTCCCCAAAGAAGCCGGGCCCCAAAAAAAAAAACTAAGGATTTAAAAAAAAAAAAAAAACAGTTTTAAAAAACCCCCCCCCGGGAAAGGGGCCAAACTTAGCAAAACCCCTGGGGAAAAAGCGCCAAAGAGGGCACTATTTGGAAAAAAAAAAGAACAAAGAGAGAAAAATTTTTGGACACCAACCCAAAAAAGCCCAACAAAGATTTGTTTTTTTTTTAATTAAAAAAACTTCGAAAAGACGGGGGGAAAGAACAAAGCGATGAGAAAAGAGTACGAAAAAAAAGGAATTTTTAGAATTAGAAGAAAAATTATTGAAAGCAACAACAAAAGGAGAAACAGATACCATTGGGAAAAAAAGTTTTTTATCCAGAGCAAAAAATCAAAGCAAACCCTGGATGAAAAAAAAAAACAAAAAGGCAGAACAAAGGGAAAGAAGAAAAGTAGGGGGAATTTAGAAGGGGAAAAAAAAAATTTTTTTAAGGGGCCGGGGGGGGGTCAAAAAAAGCATTAAATAAAAAATTCAAAAATTTTTGGGAAAAAAAAAAGGGAAAAAGGGGGTCAATTTTTTAAAGGGGCCCGAAAAAAAAAGGCAAAATTCCAGGAAGATTCAGGGAAAAAGGTTTTTTTTTAAAAAAAAAATAAAAAAATTTAAATATAAAAAAAAACAAAACAATAACAATTAAAAAAAAAAAAACCAAAATACAAAAAAACAAAAAAAAAAATAATAATAAATATACATACATACCCTTTTTTAAAAAAATTATAAATAAAATTTTTAAAAAAAATTTAATACAATAATATAATTATACATATAAATAATATAAAACAATATATAAATAATATATTAAAAAATTACATAATATAACATATATACATATATAAAACAATACATATAGAAATAATACAATATATAAATATACATATTACTATATATAATATATACATATATATATATATATATATATATATATGTATATTTTATATATATGTATAATTTATATATATGTATATATTTATATTATCTATTTATTAGTATATTTTATATTTATTATGTATATATTTATATTTTTCATTATATTTAATATTGTATATTTTCATATTATGTATATATACATTTGTTATATATATATATATTTTATTTTTAAATATTATGTTATTAACTATAGTATAATTATAGACTATAAAAAATAAATTATAATTAAATTATATTTTTAATAATATTATATTAATATTTCTTTTAGATATTAATATATATATTTAATATATATGTATAATGTATATATATAAATTATTAATATATATAATATATATATTATATGGAAATTTATATTATTATATTATAGTAATCTATATATATATATTTACTAGAGTATCAGATTATATATATATTATGTATTAATTAATTATTATATAATATGTATATATCATATTATATTTATTATAATTATGTATATAATATTTATATATATATTATATATAATATATATTATATTATTCTTATTTATAATACTATATATATGCTTTTATATACCCTACATATTATCCCTAATATATACAAATATAAATATTATCATTAAAACCTTTTAATAACTATATCTATAGTATTATTTTATTTTATTTAAAATAATAGACAATTTTAAATCCCATAAATATATACATATAATATATTTTATATATATACATATATTATTATGTTATATATATTATATATATATATTATATGTATATATATTATCTATATTTTATATTATTTATATATATATATATTATATATTAATATATATATATTTATTTTTATATTTTTTTTATTTTATTTTTTTTTTTTATATTTTATTTATTAAAAATTTTGTAATTTTTTTTTTTTTTTTTTTTTTTTTTTTAAAAATTTTTTTTTTTTTTAAAAAATTTTTAAAAATTTTTTTTTTTTTTTTTATTTTTTTATTTTTTTTTATTTATAATAAAATTTTAAATTTTTTTTTTATTTTTTTTTTTTTTTTTTTTTATTTATTTTTTTTTTTTTAAATTTTTTTTTTTTTGTTTTTTTTTTTTTTTTAAAAATTTTTTAAAAATTTTTTTTAAATTTTTTTTTTCCCCCCTTTTTTTAATAAAAAAAAA
>NW_023657180.1:0-2222 GCF_015228065.2 Penaeus monodon | reverse complement strand
TTATATATTATAATTATATATATATATATATTATATATATATATTTATATATATTTATATATATAAAATAATTTTTTTTTATTTATTATTTTTTATATATAATTTTTATTATTTTTTTTTAATTTTTTAATATAGTTATTTATATTTATATTTTTTATATATATTATATTATATATATTATTTATATTATTTAATATTATAAAATATTATAATATATTTTTTATATGCTTCTTTTCAATTATATAATTATATATATTTAAAAATATTAATATTAATTTTATATTTTATTTTTTACACCCAAACCGCAAAAAACAACCCACACCACACCCACAATATATATAAATATGTTTTTTATATGATATTTTATTAATATTATTTTATTTTTTCTTTTTATTTTTCTTTTGTGTATTTGTTGGGGTTTGTGATTGTTTTGTTATATAAAATATATATATTATATTTTAATATAAATTTTTATATTTTATATATATTTATTATATATTCTATACATATATATATATATATTAATTATATATATATTATATATATATATTTGTATTTATAGAAATTAAATAATATTAATAATTATATATATATATATATATATATTATATTATATATTAATATATATATATATATATATATATATAATATGTATATAATATATATATAATATATTATATTTTAAATTATGTATATATATATAAAATATATAATATATATACATTTATTAATATGTTATATATAATTTTTATATAATTTTGATGAATTATATATCTTTATATATTTATTATAAAATATTATATATATTATATATATTACATTAAATATTATTATATTTAAAAACATTTAAAATTTTTAATAATATATAATTATATTTATATATATATAATATTCATCTATATAACAAAAAAATATTTATTATCACAAATACCTCATTTTCCCTTTTTAAATATATATATTATATAATATATAAAATAAAATATAATTTTATATATATTTTTTTTAATTTATTTTTTACAGTGGGAAGAAGAAAAAGGGGAAGGGAGGAAGGAAGATAGAATGGAAAGGGGGAGGAGGGTAAAATGTATATATATGAATTGTAAATATTTATATATATGAATACGTGGAATATGCATATAATTAATATATTTTTATTATATAAAAATTATATATATTTATAATATATAATATATATATAGTATAAAAATTTATTTATTTTTTATATCTTAAATATATATGTATATATACACCAAACAAATACATAATTTGGGGGTCGTGTTTATTTATATATATAAAATATATTATTAAATATATATATATACACAAATATTTTTATATATTTTTTTATTTTATTTTATTTATTTTTTTTATTTTTTTTATTTTTAAAGTCCAACACACGGAAGAAAAGTGCATCCCATAAGTGTTACGGCCTTAAAATGTTAAATAGGGAGACCAGGCAATGGGTCATGTTGCTATCCAGGGTTTGAAAATGTGTTTTCCAACTGGGCTACCCCCGTCATTTTCCCGAGGGCACTTATCCAGGGCGCGGCGATCTTCTAAAGATACCCCCCTTACTTTCCCTCCTCAAAATCCCCCACACTTGGCGGCTATTATTTTTATGATGACACATCACACTTCCATAGGTACATTTTTTTCAATTTTTATTGGGAATACTTTTGTATCATCTATATCTAGGCGGTCTCAACGATAACTGTATTGGTTTAAGTAAAACCCACAAAAATCCATAAAAGCAAAGAAATCCGATTAAAGGAAAAAGATTATTATGAATATTCCTCATAAATACAAGAACATAGATTTTTCTGCAAAAAGGTTTCCTCTAAATCAATGGCAAAACACTAATTTTTTTGTGATAAGAAAAAAAAAGTTTCATGCCCGGGTTTTCCGATCCGGGGTTATATTGGTTTTCTGTGTGCGGTGGACGATACATTATATAATGTTATAATCTTAGGGGACTTATATTATATAAATAATACTATCCAAACGTTATACGAGTGAAATTTCATTGCAATTTTTCTTTATTTTGAGGTTTCCTTGCCTTTCAAAGCTCAGGGCGGCATAAAAGGGGTTTTCATTCCTTAAATTTTTACATTTTTTAAAAAGAAAAAATTCTTTAAAATCCAAATAGTCCTTCCCAACGTAATAAATATATATATATATATATTTTAATATATTATATTTTTAATTTCTAAAGGGATACCATT
>NW_023657179.1:0-2230 GCF_015228065.2 Penaeus monodon | reverse complement strand
ATTAAAAATTTTTTGCCCGTGTAGAACCAAGTAACAATTTAATTAAAAAAAAAAACACTGAAGGTTTGGGCCAAAGCCCCTTTTTTGGGTGGTGGCCAAAGCCTCTAGGGTACCCAGGTAAGGATAAATGTTAAGAGGTAGCAGTTCACTATTAGTCATCATTCAAAGAAAATATAAATTGAAATATATTTATAAGCAGCATGATGTCATTTTTTAGAAATAATTAAAGTAATATTTATTTTTAAGTGCAATTACAGTAAAAAAAAAAAAATTCTGTGACAACTTATTCTTTTACATGAATGGCAGCATTCTCTTTGAACTTTTTAAAACCAGTGTAATAGTTTAAAAGTTCAATTTTTAAAATAAGATATTGAGATCTTTCTTACTACATATACTTAATTTTATTCATTGTAAATTTATTCATTGTAGAAAGTGCAACAGGAGATGAATGTTGGAGCATTTTCAGGATTTTGCACAAAATCAAGAACCATCAGATATGAAATAATCTATTGAAAGGAAAAATATAAATAATCTCAGTGTTTGCCATTACTTTGCAGCAATTTTATTTCATATCCATAAGTGATTGTGAAAGTACTGAAAGAGTAATAAGCTACTTTCACTCCCTGTACTTGAGTTCTGGATTTTTCATATAAATGGTGTTAATGATTTGACTTCTCGCATACAGCACATTGCATTAGTAGGGAAAATTAAGGAAAAAAGATGGAAAAAAAATGTAATTCTTGTCTTGGTTCTGCAACAACAGTTTTCGTGATCATGATTTTCTAAGAGTCATCATGGATGGTGTTTTAGCACAATTTTTTTCTCGAATTAAAAAATCAGGATAGCAAAAATTAGTCATATGTTAACATAATAGATGCACATGCAAATCTTTTTTAACCCTCCAATTGGATGATGTGACCATCACATCATGAAAAAAATTAGGTTTTTGGGTGATGTGAACATGTCTCAGAAACTTTTGGGTTTTGGGGTGGGGGGGCGCAAAAATTTTTGTCTTGAGAATTTTGCCTGAAGGCTGGGGTGATGGGAATGGTTCCCACGAGTGCGCAAAGCCCTTGGAGGGTGATTAGACTCATTTCACATTTAGGAAGTGGCTTGTGCATTATTTCCAGCACTAAATGAGTGTGGAATACTGTCCATGAGCCATGACTAAAAGAGTGTCAGCTCCAATAAGGATGCTATTTCCATGCTCAGGATCACATTCCTGGCTTCTGTTACCAGCAGCACAGGTTGTATTACAGGAAAGAAAAAAAAAAGAAAAAGAAGAAAGAAAAAAAAAAATATATAAATAGCTATAAGATATAGATAATAATAAGGGTATATATATTATATATAATAGTAGATATATATAGGGGTATATATAATAAAAGAATTTTATATAATATAATAAAAGGATTATTAATATATATATTATATAGATATATAATATATATAGAAGAATATATATATATAGATATGAGATAGATATATATATAGAGATGATATAGATATGATATATATATATAGATATATAGTAATATATTATGAGATAATAGAATATATATATATATATATATATAATATATGATATACTAGATAGATATAGTATAGATAAGAGAAGATATAAAGTATGATATATAATAAGATATATGATATTAGAGATATAATATTAGAAGAGATAGAGAATATTATATATAGATAGTTATAGATATATGATATATATATCATATAAGATATATAGAGATAATAGAAGAGATAATAAATAGAATATTATATATATAATATATATATATATATTATATAATTATATATTTATATTATTATATTTTGATATATATTATATATATTATATATAAATATATATATTTTATATATATATTAATATATATATATATATAATATAATTTTTATATATATATATATTAAAAATATAATATATTAAATATATATAATATTATAATAAAATTTTATATATATAATAATAATATATATATATAATAAGAATTATATATATATATATATGTATAATATTAATATGTGTATATAATTATATAGTGTATAAATTATATATTGTATTTATTTTTGTGTTTTTTTTTGTGGTGGTTATTTTTGTGTGTATATAATTATATATGTGTAATATATATATTATATATGAAAATATAAAAATATTATATATATATATATATATATAATATGATATTAATAGTATATATGTTATATATATTAATATATA
>NW_023657178.1:0-2231 GCF_015228065.2 Penaeus monodon | reverse complement strand
AGAATGGAAAATGAGAAATGAGTGAGATGAGAATGATGATGACGAGGCAGAAAGGGCCCAAAAAGTGGAAAAGGTTTGCAGTTATGGCGCGATAGATGTAAGTGGCGTTGATGGGAGCTCGGGGAAAATACCTGGAATTAGGTTTGGCAAGGGGATCCAGGGACGGAGCGAAGCCTCGATTGAGATTAATCTTTTTTTTCCGTGCGGGGATCATCTTGAATTTTGGGAAAGGGGAAGCGAGAGGATTAAAATTTCCCTTTCCCCCCCCTCCCCCCCCCCCCTCTCTCTCTCTCTCTCTCTCTTTTCTCTCTCTCCTCTCTCTCTCTCTCTCTCTCCCCTCTCTTCTCTCTCCTCCCCCTCCCCCTCCTCTCCCCCCCCCCCTCTCTCTCTCTTTTCCCCCCCTCTCTCTCTCTCTCTTTCCCCCCCTCTCTCCTCTCTTCCCTCCTCTCTCTCTCTTCTCTACCCCTCTCTCTCTTCTCTACCCCTCTCTCTCTCTTACCCCCCCTTTTTCCCCTCTCTTCTACCCCCTCTCTCTCCTTCTCTCTTTCCTCTTTCCTCTCTCCTCTTTCCTCTTACTCCTCTCTCTCTATATTATATATATGTATATAATATGTATATATATATTATTATATTTGTATATATATTTTTTTTTTTTTTAAAAAAAAAATGGGTTATATATTTTATTAAAAAAAAGGAATAAAAAAAAAAAAAAAAAAAAAAAAAACATAGTATAAAAACAATTTAAAAAACTTATAATACAAGAAAATAAAAAAATAAATTTCCGGAAATAATAAATACGGGCCAAATTATGAATTTTTTTTTCCAAAAGCTCTAAGATCACTTTTTTTCTCTTTTTTTTTTTCCTTATTATTAAATATATATAATATATATATATATAAAATATATATGTATAATATACACAGTAATAATATATTAAATAATATATTATTATCACCTTTAAATTTATATATATATATAAATATATATAATGGTTAAATATATATTAAATAAAATATAATTTTTTATATATAATTTTATATATATACAATATATTTAAATATATATAAATATATAATATGGATATATATAGTATATTATTATATATATATATGTGTATATATAATATAAAAAGTGATAATTTTAATATTAATATATAATATTTGGGGTATATATATATTATATAATATTAATAATGGATAAAATAATATATATAATATTTATAATATTATAAATATATAAAAATATATAAAATATATATATATATATTTTTAAAAAATTATACACATTAAAATATAAATAATATATATTATATATACACATATATAATATATATAATTATATTATAAAAATATTACACAAAATTTTTTAATTATAAAATTTTAATATTAATATACACATATTAATATAAAAACACTTTATAATAATAATACACATATATATATAAAATAATTACACATTTTTAATATAAATATAATATATATATATATTAAACATAATTTTAAAACACATAATATATATATATAACCAATATATATATTACATATATATATAATATAATATTTTTAATATAATACACTATATATAATAACTATAATATACAAATATATATAACACTATAAAACTAAAATTAATAAATTATATAATATAATATATAAACATATATAATATAATATATATTTTAATTTTAAATATATATATAAGAAAACAAAAAAAAAAAAAAAAGAAAAAAAAATTTTTTAAAAAATTTTAAAAAAAAAAAAGTTTTAAAAAAAAATTTAAAACCAAAAAATTTTAACACAAAAAACTTAAATAAATTTAAAAAAAATAAAAAAAAAAAATTAAAAATTTTTTTAAAAAAAAAAAAAAATTAAAAAAAAAAAAGAGAGGGGAGGAGAGAGAGGAAAGAGGAGGAGAGGAGGAGAGGGGAAAGGGGAGAGAGGAGAGAGGGGGGGGAGAGAGAGGGGGGGGGAGAGAGAGAGAGGGGGGGGGGGGGGGGGGGGGGGGGGGGGGTTTAAAAAAAAAGGGGGGGGGAAAAAAGGGGGGGGGGGGGGAAAAAAGGAGAGGGGGGGGAAAAAAGGGGAAAAAGGTTTAAGAGGGGGGGGGGGGGGTAAAAGGGGAAAAGGGGGGGGGGGTAAAAGGGGGGGGGAAAAAAAAAATTTAAAAAAAAGGGGGGGGGTAAAAAAAATAAAAAAATAAAAAATAAAAGGAAAGGGGGGGGGGGAAAAAAAGAA
>NW_023657176.1:0-2247 GCF_015228065.2 Penaeus monodon | reverse complement strand
TCTTTTAACTCAAAAAACCCCCCCCTCCTCGCTCTTTCTCCCTTTTCTGGGCCCCTTCTTTTCCTTTTGCTACAAAAAATCTTTTCCCTCCTCCCCCTTCTTCTTTTCTCCCCCCTCCTTCCTCTTTTTTCTCCCCCCTCCCCCTCACCCTCATCTTTCTCTCCGTAACTAAGGTCCGTGAGTTGATAGGAAGACGGGTTTCAATTAAACGTAATTGCAAAATCTCACTTCTCCTTGGTGTCTTCTTCTTTCTTGAAAATTCCCGGTTCAAAACACTCGATTTTCCGACGTCTGGCGAGGTGTTTAAGACTCCGAGAAAGATATTTTCCCTTCTCCCTAAAATTACTCCTCTCTCTCTCTCTGGCAGTGGGAGGAGGAGAAGGGAGAGGAGGGAGTGGGAGAGGGGAGAGGAGGGAGTGGGAGAAGGGAGGGAAGAGGGAGAGGGGAGTTAAGAGGGGGTTTAACAGGGTTTTAAGCCCCGGGGAAAGGGAATTTCCTCCCCAAAATTTTCCCCCATTTTTTTTCCCCCGGCGGGGAGTAGGAGAGGGATGGAGGGGACTAGGAGCGGGAGTGGGCGGGCGTTTAATGAAATTATTTCCCTTCCCAAAAATTCTCCTCCTGGCAGGGAGTAGGAAAAGGCGAGAGGAGGGAGTAGGGGAGGGAGAGGAGGGAGTAGGAGGGGAAGGGAGGGGTAGGAGAGGGAGGGAGTAGAGTAGGAGAGGGAGAGGAGGGAGTAGGAGAGGGAGAGGAGGGAGTTGGAGAGGGAGAGGTGGAGGGAGTAGGAGAGGGGGGGAGGAGGGAGTAGGAGAGGGAAGGAAGGAGTAGGAGAGGGAGGGAAAGGGAGTAGGAGAGGGGAGAGGAGGGAGTAGGAGAGGGAGGGGGAGGGAGTGGGGAGGGGGATTAGGAGGGAGAGGGGGAGGGAGAGGAGGGAGTAGGAGAGGGAGGGGGGGAGGGAGTAGGAGAGGGAGAGGAGGGAGTAGGAGAGGGAGGGCTGTAAGAGGGGAGGGGGAGGAGAGGAGGGAGTAGGGGGAGGGGAGGGAGGGAGTGGGAAAGAGGGAGAGGAGGGAGTAGGAGAGGGAGAGGAGGGAAGTTGGAGAGGGTGTGGCTGAAAGGGAGTAGGAGAGGGAGAGGAGGGAGTAGGAGAGGGAGAGGAGGGAGTAGGAGAGGGAGAGGAGGGAGTAGGAGAGGGAGTGGCTGTAAGAGTAGGAGAGGGAGAGGAGGGAGTAGGAGAGGGAGAGGAGGGAGTAGGAGAGGGAGAGGAGGGAGTAGGAGAGGGAGAGGGGGGAGTAGGAGAGGGAGTGGCGTAAGAGAGGAGAGGGAGAGGAGGGGAGTAGGGAGGGGAGAGGAGGGAGGAGTAGGAGAGGGAAGGGGGGAGGGGAGGGGGAGGGGGGGAGAGGAAGGGAGTAGGGGGAGGGAGAGGAGGGAGTAGGAGAGGGATAGGAGGGAGTAGGAGAGGGCGAGGAGGGAGTAGGAGAGGGATAGGAGGGAGTAGGTGAGGGAGGGGGAAGGGGGAGTAGGAGAGAGAGAAGAGATAAGAAGGAGAGAGAGAGGAGTAGGAGAGGAGTAGAGTAAGAGTAGAGAGGAGAGTAAGGAGAAGAGAGAGAGAGAGTAGAGAAAAGAGAGTAAGAGTAGAGAGAAGTAGGAGAAAGAGAGAGAGTAAGGAGTAGAGAGTAGGAGAGAAGTAGGTAGAATAGAGATAGAGAGTAAGAAGTAGTAAGTGAGAGAGTAAGAGAGGAGAAGAGAGAGTACGAGAGTTAGGAGAGAGAGGAGTAGAAGAGAGTAAGAGGGAGTAGAGAAGAGAGAGAGGAGAGAAGTAAAGTAAGGGAGAAGAGTAGGAGAGGTAGAGGAAGAGGAGAGAGTAAAGTAGGAGAGAGGGAGAAGGAGAGGAGATGAGGATAGAAGAAGTAGAGGGAGGAGTAAGAAAATTAGGGGAAGAGGAGGAAAGGAGAAGAGAGAAGGGGGTAAGAGAAGAAGTAGAGAGAGAAGGAAGGAAAAGTAGGGGAGGAGAAAGAAGGAGGGGGAAAAGGGTAAGAAGGTAAGAGGGAGAAAAAGGGGAGAGAAGTAGAGGAGAAGAAGGAGGAGGAAGTAGAGTGGAGAGTAAAAAGAAAGAAGGAGAGAAGTAAGTAGAGGAAGAAGTGGGAGAGGCGGGAAGAGGAGAAAAGAAGAAGAGAAAAAGGGGAGAGAGAAGGAATAGTAAAGAAAGGTAAGAAAGAAGGGAGAAGGAGAGGAGGGGAGGAAGGGGAAAAG
>NW_023657174.1:0-2251 GCF_015228065.2 Penaeus monodon | reverse complement strand
GCCCTTGTTTGGAACCGACCCGTGTTTCCGGAGGGGGGGCGGACTGAGTGAAGGAGGAGGAGGAGTGGGGGGAAGAGGGGGAAAGGGGGAGAGGGGGGAGGAGGAAGGGAGGGGGAGGAGAAAGGGGGAGGGGGAGGAGGGAGGATGGGAGGGGAAGGAGAAGGGGGGAGGGGGAGGAGGAGGAGAAGGAGAGGGGGGAGGAAGAGTAGAAAGTACGGATCGGGGTCGTTTGGCCTCAGCGCACTCTCCCCTCTCGTCCCCCCCCATCTGATGTTGTTTTCAAATAAAAAAACAACCAAACGGGAAAATAAATATAAAATAAAATTGAAAAAAAAAAAATCAATTTTGTATAGAAATGGAAAAAAAAACAACAACTTTAATAAAACCTAACTTAACTATATTAAAAAATGGAATAAAAACTTAAATAAAAAATAGATTTTAAAACATAAATATAGATTTCACAGCTAGAGTTTTTTTAATATGTTATTGTTATAATTATTAATTGTTATTAATATCATTATTTTTCATCAAAGGGCCAAATGATATTTTGGCATATCAAAAATTCTTCTTTGCATTTCAAAAACCCTCTTCAGACGAGAGGAAAAACCCCCCTCGTACATCACATACCCCATCAGTAGGTCACGTGTTTCTGCCAAAGGTCCATTTGTTGTCCTGGATGTAGAAAATGCATAGGGAGTAGGAGGTAACATGCCTTCGATTTACATGCTCATTATGAGTTTTATGTGATTGTATTGGAGATGAGAAAATAATTAGAAAGGGTGGTAAATTATCTTTCCCTTTTTTTGTAAAAATTATTGATTAACAACTTTTTACCTTTTCTCATAGGTGCTGGTCAATGGGCCCTCCCCGCGTCCCCAACAAAAGATGAATATGACAAATAAAAAAATAAAAAAAATTAAATTTGATAATGTATGCTTAATGCAATTTATGTTTAATTTACGAAACAACACCGCCATGAAAAATACGAAATAAATGTAAAAAAACCAACTGGGGTTTAGTTGGCGCATGGGCTTGTTAATGTATGGTAATGTATGGTATGTAATGTTATGTATGTATAGGAGAGGAAGGAAGAGGAGAGAGGAGGAGAGGGGGAGGGAGAAGAGAGAGAGAGAAGGGGGGGGGAGCAGCGGAAGAGGGGGAGGGGAAGGGGGGGAGAAGGAAGAGGGAGGAGAAGAGTAGGATGAGAGGGGAGAAGGGGGGAGGAGAAGAGAGAGGGGAGAGAAGTGGGAGGGGAGGAGTGGGAGGGAGGAGGGAGAGAAGGATTACTATCCCACTTTTTTTTGATGAAATAGGAATCGCCCAAAAGGGCCTATTACTTAAAACGAAAAAAACAAGGTTCGTTACTGAAAAACCTATTCAGATGAAAAACCCACACAGTAGGTATTGCATTCATCTGTTGTTGTTGTTTTGTTAAACATTTCTTTATGACACTTACACCCTAGGGAAAATGGTTTAAAAAGCATTACTCCGTCCCGATCTACTCAATTCCATGTTCCATGCCTCAGACCAATCAGCCCCCGCATCGCCAAGTTGGCCCCAAGGGAAAGAAGACTCGAACAACAACAAACTAAGATCCAACACATTCAAAACCGATTTTTGGGGAACCCGTCCAAAACTCAGCGTCGGACAGAAAACTTAGATCCACTTGAAAGCAATCTGTTCCATGGAGGGAATATTTTCGGCAACCACACGTACGCCACACACCACCACAACCCACACACACCAACACACACCACACAACACCACACACCACAACCACACCACACCCACCCACCCCCCACACCACACCAACACCACCCACACATATGTGGTATGTTAATATATATTAATATATATATATAATATATAATATATTATATTATATTATATAATATATATATGTTATATATATATATTATTATTATATATAATATATATATATAATATTATATATATTATATAAAATGAAATAGATGGATAATTTATAACACCAACACACCACCACACATACCCACACACACCAACCACACACCACACCACCACAACCACAATATAATAATATATTATATATATATAATTATATATAATATATTATATAATATATATATATATATAATATATATTATATATATATAATATATTATTAATATATGTTTAGTTATATATAATATTATATATATTATATATATAATATATATATTATAAATAAACCAACACCCCCACACACACACCCCCACACCCCCACCACAAC
>NW_023657172.1:0-2256 GCF_015228065.2 Penaeus monodon | reverse complement strand
TAAAAAAAAAAAAACTTTTTTTTTTTTTTTTTTTTTCCAAAAAATTCTTTTATTTTTCTGTAATAATAATAATAATAATGATAAAAAAAGTTAATAATAATAATGCTATGGAAAAAATTTTGTTATTAGTTTTATTATTGTATTATTATCATTTTATTATTGTATGGTAGAAAATTTGCAAAAATAATTTTATAACAGTAAAATTACAGTAATAACGATATAATTAAGATAATGATTAAATAAATTATAAAAATTTTATTGTTATATTATTTTTATTATATTTTTATTGTTTTTGGTTTAGTATTTTTGCAAAAATATATACTATAACTCCAAAAATTTCAATAATAAGTAAAAATTTGAATAATGATGATAAAATTGCAAAAGATGATAATGATGATAATGATGAAATGATGATAAAAACGATAATAATGTGATAATCATGAAAAGATGATGAAATAAGGGAATTTTTTCCCCTATAAATAAAAAAAGGTAAAGAAAAACTCCCAAAAGGGTCGAAAATTGGCAAAATCTAGCGAATATAGTTTTAGTATACTCAAAATGCCGTTTTTTTGATTTTTGGTGTTTTGGGCCCAATTAAGGGTATAATGATAAAAATTTACCAGAATGTATTAATATAACAATAAATGATGATAAAAGTGAAAATAAAGAGAATTTTTGAAACATTTGAATATTTTAAAATTATTATTTTTTTAAATTTTTATTATTAATATTTTTATTATTTTATTTTATATTTTTATTTTTATTATTTTTATTTTATTTATTTAATTTTTAGTATCATTGCCAAAAAATCTTTTTATATCTTAATAATAACAATAATAATAATAAGTATAATTTAAAATAATAATAATGCTAGGGGTTTAAAAATATTTTTATTAGTATTTTTATTGTATTATATCTTATTATTTTTTGTACTGTGTAAAATTTGCAAAAAAAAAATTTTTATAAAGTAATAATACGTTAACATACTATTAAGAAATGATATAAATAATTATTAAAATCTTTATTATTGTTTTTTTTATTTTTAACAATTATTTTTGTGGTTTTTAGATTATGGAAAAATATTACATAACCCCAAAATTTGCAATAAAAATGATAACAATTGCAATAATGAGAAATAATTGCAAAAATGATGATAATGATGTTTGATAAGAGTAATGATGAAAATGATGATGAAACGATAATAATGATGATAATCATGAAAGAGATGTAATAAAGGAAAATTGTGTCCAATTTTAAAAAAAAAAAGGTATAAAAAAAAACATTCCAAAAGCAAAAAGCGGCAAAATCTAGCGAAATATAGTTTTTGAGAGTATACTAAAAAATGACGTTTTTTCGATTTTTTTGGTGATTTGGCAATTATTGGGGGAAATAATGATAATAATTACCAAAAATTGTTTAACATAACAATATGAGATAAAAGTGAGAAAAAGGAAAATTTTTGATAACTTTTGAATATTTTTAAAATTTTTTTATTATTATTATTATTATTATTATTATTATATTTTTATTATTATATTATATTATCTTATTTTTAGTATCATGCCAAAAAATCTATTATCTGTAAAATAAAATAAAAAATAAGTATAAGTTAAAAATAATAATGCTAGTGGTATAATATTGTTTTTAGTTTATTATTGTTTTTATTATCATTTTTATTATTTGTAGGTATAAAATTTTCAAAAATAATTTTTTTAAACAGAAATAATTTACAGTAAAAAACGAAAAATTTTAAGAAATGATTAAATAATTATTATAAAACGTTATTATTTTTATTTTTATTTTATTATTTTTATTTTTTTGTGGTATTAGTATTTAAAAAAATATATACTTAACTCCAATAATTGCAATAAAATGATAACAATTGCAATAATGATGAAATAATTGCAAAATGATGAAAATTGATGGGATAATGATGATAATGATGATGATAACGATAATAATGATGATAATCATGATAAGATGATGATAAAAAAGGGGAAATTTTGTGTCCATATATAATAAAAAAAAGGGTATAAAAAAAAACTTTCCCCAAAAGGTCGAAAAAGGGCAAAATCTAGCAAATAAGCCTTTTGAGATTTATACTCCAAAATGACTTTTTTTTCGATTTCTTTGGTGATTTCGGAATTTATTGGGGTAATAAAAAAAATTACAGAATTGTATTTTCATAACAATAAGATGATAAAAGGAGAAAAGAAAATTTGATAACATTTGAATTTTAAAAAATTTATTTTTTAT
>NW_023657165.1:0-2260 GCF_015228065.2 Penaeus monodon | reverse complement strand
TAATTAATTATAATTTAAAAATAAAAAAAAATAAAAAATATAAAATTATTAAATTATAATAAAAAATAATTTAAATAAATTAGTAATATATTAAAAATTTTAAATTTAATATAATAAATATTTATAAATTTATATCAATATTAAATCTATTAAATTTATTAATATTTTAATTTATAGAATAATTTTAAATTATATTTTTTATAATCTTTTTATAATGTAAAAAATTTAAATAATTAAATAAAATTTATAATGGTATTTTAAATGGGAATAAAAAAATTTTGGATTGGGAGTATATATATTAGTTTTTTAATATTGCGTAAAACTTTAAGTTAATTCTTATTTTAATTAAAAAGGAACCATTATAAAGGTATTTATAATAATATAATAATTATATTATAAAAAAAAATAAAAATTCTAATAATTTTATATAATATTTGTTAATAATTATATAAATTAAATAATTTTAAATTCAATTTTTGTAAAAAATTTTTATATTTATATATTTTTTAAATAATATAATTATTCTTTAAATTTATAAAATTTTAATATATAATTTAATATTTATGGTAATCTTTTTATATATTTTTAATAAAAAAAATATTATAATATATTTTATTTATTTTATATTTATAATTTTTTTAATTATTTATTTTTTTATTTTAAAATATAATAATTAATATTTTAAAATATAATAATTTATTTTTTAAAATAATAATAAATAAATTTTAATAATAATTTTATTATAAAAGAAATAATATTTTTATATATAATAATATAAAAAAATTAAAAAATAAATTTAAAATAAAAAAAAGGAAATATAAATAATATAAATAATGATTATATATATTAAATTTAATTAATATAAAATATATTTTAATTAAATTTTCTTACATTTTTTTTTTTTATCTTTAATTTATAAATATATCTAAATAAAATAATATTTTTATTAAAAAATATAAAATTTAAATTATAATTATATATAATATAATATATAATATATTATATATATATATATATATATATATATATTATATATAAAATTATGATTTTTTTTTTGTTTTTTTTTTTTTTTTATTTTTTATTTGTTTATATTTTTTTTTTAAATTTTATATTTTTTAAATTTTTTTTATAAATTTATTTTTTTTTTTTATTGTTTTTTTTTTATGTTTATAATATATAATAATATATATATAATATATATATAATATAAATATAAATAATATATATTATTAATATATAAAAAAATAAATATATAAACAATAATAACAAAAAAACAAAAAAAAAAACAAAAACAAAAAAAAAAAAAAAAAAAAAAAAAAAAAAAAAAAAAAAATAATATATATATATATATATTATATTATAATATATATATATTATATATAATATATTTTAATTATATATATAATATATATAAATAATATAAATATAAAATTTATATATATATATTTTTATTATTATATATAATATATATATATATTATATTTTAAATATAAAAAAAAAAAAAAAAAATATATATATAATAGAAATTTAAAAATTTTTAAAAAATATATAATATATATAAAAATTATATATATTTATAATTTTAATTTATTAAAAAAAATTTTAATATAAAAATTTATATATAATATATAAAATTATATAATATAATAAAATAAAAAATAAAAAATTTATTAAAATATATATTTATATTAATTTTTAATTTTAATATATTTTATATATATTTATATTTTTAAATATTAATATATATTTTGTATATATAATATAATAAATATAATATATATAATATAAAAAATTTTTTATATATATTATATATATATTATATGTATATATAGTATATATATGATATAGTACATCAAATTATATATATATATATAATATATATTAATATATATATATATATATATATATAAAATATATATAGTAGATATATATATAATATATATATAGATATACATATAAATATTAAAATATATATATAAGTATATAGATATAATTATATTATATATATATACATTATATATATATATATATAATATAATATATAATATATATACTATATATATATATATCATATATTTTACTACTATATATATAATATATTATATATATATAATTTTATAATATTATATATATATATATATATATATATATATATATATATTTATATATACATATATATAAATATATCATTATATATATATATATATATATATATATATATATTATATATAATATATTATATATATATAAAATTAAAATA
>NW_023657163.1:0-2265 GCF_015228065.2 Penaeus monodon | reverse complement strand
TGGGGTGGGTGGGTGTGGGGGGGGGGGGGGTGGGGGGGGGGGCGAGGCATGAGAGGGACAATAAAAAGAAAGCAATATGAAAGAGGTTAACCGGGACACGGAAGAGCACGCAGACGTGAGAGAGGAAGAATAAGAGGAAGAGAGTAAATAAGAAAGAAAAGAGATAATAAGACACAAAGGAAGAGAGAGAAGAGAGAGAGGAGAGAGAGAGAGAGAGGAGAGATAGAGAAGGAAGAAACAGACAGAGAAAAGAAGAGACACAAAGAGTAAGAAGGAGATGAAAAGAAAGATAAGATATAAGAAGTAGGAGAAATAAAAAGAGAGAAAGAAAAAGGCTATAGACGACAGAAGAGAGAGAGAAGAAGAAGAGAGAGACAGAGTGAGATAGAAAGAGATAAATAAGAGAAGAGAGAGAAGAAGAGAATAGTAAGAGAGAAGAGAGAGAGAAGAGAAGAGAGTAGAGATAGAAGAGAAGATAGAGAGATAATCTAAGAGAGGAGAGAGTTATTAGGAGAGATGAGAGTAGAGGAAAGAGGAGATAGAGAGATAGAGAGAAATAGAGAATAGAAAGAGAGAGAGATAGAGAAAGAGATATAGTATAAGTAAAGAGATATATAGATATAAATGATAGTAGAGAATAGAGAGATATATATAATAGATAGAGAGATAGAGAATGGAGTAAGATATGAGAGAGATATAAAAGAGATAGAATAATAGAGAGATATAGAGAGAGAGAGAATATATATATATAGATAATAGAGATAGAAGATAGAATAGAATATAAGATAGGATAAAATTATAGGATAGAGATAATGGTAATTATAATAGAGAGATAGAGATAAAGAAATATATATATATAGTAATATATAGGTAATATATGATAGATTGATAGATATATAGATATATATATAGATATAGTATATATATAGTAGTAGATATAGTATATATATAGTAAATATATAATAGTATATATATATTGTATATATATATATATAGATATAGATAAGAGAATAGATAATATATATATAAGTATAGATATATATATATATAATAGTAAATATATAATATATGTATATATAGGTGTAATAGATAGATATTAAAATAAAAATATATAAGTATAAAATATATATATTATGTAATATAGGGGAAAAAAAAAAAAAAAAATATTAAATAATAAAAATAAAATATTTTTAACACAAATTTACTTTAAATATATATATGATAACATAAATAAAAATATTATATATAATATATATATAATAAATATATATTTAACATTATATTAAAAAAATATATATATATAAAATTTTAATATATATTATTTTAATATATATAATTATATAATATATATAATATATATATATATATATATATATATATATATTAATTTGTGTGTGTATATATATATATATATATTATATATATATATATATAATTTTGTGTGGTATTATAAAATTAATATATATATATATTTTTTAAAAAAAAATATTTTTTTTTTTTTTTTAAAAAAAAAAATTATATTTTTATATAAAAATATATAATATATATATATAAATATTAATATATTTTATATATATAAAAAAATTTAAAATATTAAAATTAATAAATAAATATATATATAATAAAAAAAAAAATTTTTTTTTTAAAAAAAAAAATTTTTTTTTTATAATATAATTTTTGATAAAAAATTTATTAAATAATATAATAATATTTTAATATATAATATAAAAAATTATATATATAAAAATTATATATATATGAAATATTTTTTTAAATATATATAATATATATATTTATTAAATTTTTGTATTTTAATATATAAATTATAAAAAATTTTATTTTATTTTTAAATATTATATATATATTTTTTAATAATTTATATAGATATATTAATATATATAATATATATATATATTTAAAAATATAATATTATATATATTATATAATATATATATAATATATATAAATATATTATATATGAAATAATATATATATATTTTTTAAAAATTTTTAAAAATATATAATTTTAATATATATAAATAATAATATAATATAAAATATAAAAAATTTTTTTTAAAAAAAATTTATACATTTTAATAAAAAATTTATATATTTTTTAAAAAATTATATATGTTTAAATATATAATATAATATATAAAAATATAAAATTATAAAAAATAAATTATATATTTATATAATTATATAATATAAAAAAAATATAATTATATATTATATATATTTAAAATTAAAATTTTATTATTATTA
>NW_023657162.1:5000-28425 GCF_015228065.2 Penaeus monodon | reverse complement strand
TGGGGATAGTGCACGCATGGTTTTTGGCTCTGTGCAAAACATGTTTTAACATGAAGGGACCTGGGCGAACATGACGCAGCTGGCTGTGAGGGAGGAGCGGAGGAACAAGCGAGAGGGGTAGTTTGGGTGCTGCTCCTGTGAAGACCTCGTGTGTGCCTATGTGACCTATAAACTTTGTGTTGCCCTTTATAAGCTTGTATCGTGCAGTGTGACATGCTGGTTTCCCCACCCCCCCTATTGTGCCTATAGAAAAGTGTACCGGTAAATAACTTGTGTAAAAAAAGGAAAGACTGTCATTTGTGTTTATTTCGTGCCCTGCCTCGCCATTTGGGGTTTTTCCCTCGTGGTGTTCTGGGACGACTGTGGTGCTCGGTGCCTCTGGAGCTGTTCAGTGTTCACGACACTGTGAATAGCACCCCCGTCTGCCTAGCCTGCCTTGTGTGGTGGTAGGAGACGAGGCGGTCGGCGTAACAATTATTACACAAAGATAAGGAAACAGTGTAAAATATGCGAGTTTACCCAACAAAGCCCAGTTTTCTTTGTTTCCCCCACAATGCATTCTCTTTAATTAAAGGGTATGCAGTTATATTTCACTGTTGCTTGTTACTTTAAAGGGTTCCATAATGGATATTTTAAGAAGAAACCAATATATATTAATTTGTTTCTGGAGAAATTCATTAAGTTTCGTATTATGCATGTATGATTAAAACAAACCATATGCTTGTAATAAATGGGATCTGAGTTGATATTAAAATGTAAGAATATACAGTGTTAAAACCCTAAACATTAACTGTAACCAAAGAAAGGAGAGAAACAGGGGACAAGTGCCTGGTAATGCCCGAAAGGGGTTAGTAAATTCTTTAAATACCAGAAGTAAGAAAGAACATTCAGCTGTACTAATATCAATAATAAAATTATAAAAATACTGTAGATCTGATTACAGAACAATAAAAAAGTAATCATTTGAGAACAAATTAGAAAACTAGAATTCTTCTTCACAGCTAGTGGCTGACACTGGCACTTGGATCCCATTCAGATGTTTCTCTGTTATATTGAGGATTTTTAACCTATTCAAGGAGTTAAGTGTTCTTGAAATTTATAATAGAATAATGCAAAATGAGGGTTTCCTAAAAATGATAATGTATAAATATAAAATTACTCAGATCGTATATAATGGCATGAATAACATAATTGTTTGTTGGCAAAAGTAGTTTTTGGTCACACAAGAAATCAGTTATATTGAATCTTTTATTGTTTTATCATTCCTAAATTAGGAATGTTTTTTTTTTTTTTGTTCCCCTGTTTTTTTTTTGTTTGCTTCATGAGAAGTCCTTGGAGAGACCCACCAAGAAAAAGGGAGAGACCTTTGGGAAACCCTTGAAGATACAGTGAAGTAGAAAAAAAGCCCATACAGACAAAGTTTAAAAAGGGAAGAATAAGAAGGACAGTTACTACACAATTAGGGGAAAAAGGGACATCTGTTAAATTAAGGTTTTTATTTGTACAATTTTAATTTTTTAAAATTAAATATATCAAGAAGTGAAATTATAAATTTTGAACCCCTTTCTCTCATTATTTCAAACTGAAATTAGATCATCAGTAACCTCTTATGTATTATATTTTTATAGTGTGGGTTCATCAAGAGTAGATAGGTAAGATACAAGAGAGCTCAACGACATTTTTTAAATATTCCCCCCTTAGATAAAGCCCGAGTGGTTTTCCCCAGTAGAAAGGAAAGTCTTGCCCAAGAGAAAAGGGGTGGGCGCAAACATATGTATATAATGTGTGTGTGGTGGTGGTGTGTGTGTGTTGTGTGTGTGTGTGTGTGTGGTGTGGTGGTGTGTGTGGGGTGGCGCAATACACAATATAAACAAAATATTATATGTGTGGTGTTGTGGAAATTTTAAAATATATTTTTATATTATATTAATAATAAATAATAATATTTATATTGGTGTGTGTGTGTGTATGTGTATGGTTTTTGTGTGTCTTTTTCTGGTGCGTGTGTTTTTAATATATATTTATATAAATATATATAATATTATATTTATAATATATATATATTATATATATATATATAAATAAATATATATAAAAATTATAATATATATATATTATATTATAATAATTTCAAAACCCCCTAATAATAAAATTAACATAAATAGTATATGATGTATTATGATATTTAAAAATATAATATATATGGCAGGGAGGGAGGGGAAGGGGGCGAGAGGGGGGGAGGGAAGGGAAAAAAGGAGCCACACTTGACGTTTTTAATAGTCCCCCCTCTAGATAAACCCCGAGGGGTTTTCCCCAGTAAAAAGGGAAATAGTGGCTTTGCCATAGAGAAAGGGGGGGAATACATATGTATTATGTGTTTTGTGTGTGTGGGGTGTGTGTGTGTTGTGGGGGTTGTGTGTGTGGGGTTGTGGTTGTGGTGGTTTTGGGGGGCATATACAATATAAAAAAAATATTTTGTGTGGTTGTGTGTGTATATATAATAATATATTATATATATATTTTATATATTATATATTATATAATTTTGGTTTTGGTGTAGTGTATGTTGTTCTGTGTTGTGTGGCTGTGATTTATATATAATATATATATATAATAATATATATATTAAAATTTAATTTATATATATTATATATATTTTTAACACATCCCATATATACAATACTTTCATAAATTTAAGGGTTTTGTATTTTTGAAATTTTAAAAAATAACATAATTGGCAGGGAGGGGGGGAAAAATGGGGGAGAAGGGGGGGGGAAAAAGGGAGAAAAGGAGAGGGTGGGGGGGGGAGGGGGACACATCGAACACATAGATATACAGGAGGTAACACACCAAGAGAAGAGAGAGAAGACTTACACACAGACAGAAAGATCAAGAGAGTGGAAAGAATGAAAAGAAAGAAAAAAGGAAAGAGAGGAAAGATCCCAAACACCAACAGGATGTTTCTAATTTTCATTTCTAATTTGTAAAAATAAACATTTCCCCAAAAATGGACGTGTTAACCATTAGAAACGGTATCTTCTTCAAAAAATTTTAAAAACAAGCTTTTTCTCTAAAATGGTGATATTCAAAACAAAGCAGGCAATACACCCTCGAACCTTCAGTCGATCCTTCAGCAGAACAGTAAATCTGACGCAAATTCTTTTTGTCCACACACTGTGGCAAAGTGAGAGAGCTCCCCTTGGTTGAAGGGACTGTCACCCCGGTGTTGGTATAAAGGGATGATATTGTAACTGAGAGAAGGAAAAAAAGGCAGCGACGGAAAGGTTGGAAGGTACAGGTTTTAGGGGGATACAACCCTTTCCATTCGTCCTGAGTTTATAATGGGAAACTACGGAGTGTGCTTGCGTTATCATGTATTTTAAATTAAAAAGTGTATAGGTCTCCCCCGACCAAAGACATAAAAAAAGATATAACATTCCAATAAAGATCACTGTTTTGGGGTTTTCAGGAAAAACCAAAAAACCCGTTAAAATTCTTTATTTCCTAAAACCTGATGTATACATACACATCCCCGGTTTTATATAAAGTAATGCTAGGGACAGAACGCTCCATCATTACATACTGAGGGTGTAAACTTTAAACCCCGAAACCGAAATCGATTTACGAACCAATGACCGTAACGCAAGTGATTAACGTAATCATGACCCTCCCCTTTCTCTAAAACCAATCCAGGTACCACAATGACCCCTCCCCCCACCCTCTTTCCCCTCCCCACCACCAACCCCTTCCTACCTCCCACCCCGCACCGAATATCATACTTTCCCTGTTCAAAATTAACCCAGTTACCACACGATGATCCCCCCCCCTAAATGGGGCAATCAAAATCCCCCGTGCCAGGTGTCACAGATACCCCCCTCCCCCCACCCCCCGCCCCCCCGCAATATTCATCGTTTTTTAAACTTGTACCTGGTTGAAAATTGACCCTTTTTACAGAGGGTGACCCCCCCTCCAATGAATGAACAATCAAAATCCCCCCAATCCCGGGTGTCACAGTTGACCCCCACCACCACCCTCTTCCCTACCTTTCCCCCACCCCCCCCGCAATTTTCACCAGTTAAATTTGTACCTGGTGGGAAAATTGACCCGTTACAACAAATGTCACCCTCCAAATTAATCAAAACCCAAAAATTCCCTCAATGATGTCTATCGGACCCCCCCTCCTAATAAGAGACAATATAATCCAAACCCAAATGCCAGGTTCACAGTTGCCCCACCACCACACCCTTTTCCATACCCTCCCCCCCCACCCCGCAATATTCTATTTTTAAACTTGTACCTGGATAGAATTGACCCTTTTACAGACGTGATCACCCCTCCAAATTTAATCATAATCCATAAATGTCCTCTAATGTGTCTAATCACACACCAAAAGGGGTTTCCTACCCTCCCCCCTCCTCTCCAAACCAACCCTCCTTCCTTCCTACCCCCCCTGCCCCCATTCCCCTCCATCCCCAAAGCAAAATAGAAAGAAAAAAAAGGGAAAAACAAATCAAATTTTACTTAAAGAATAATACAGCCTGCACTGAAGTGCGAGTGATCACCCCCCCCCTAAAATATGAAATCAAAATCCAACCCAATACCAGGTGTCCTGATGACCCCCCCCCTCTCACCCCCCCTCCCCCCCCCACACCAACCCCCCCCAAAAATTTTCATCGTGTTTGAACTTGTACCCGGGAATCGAGAATGACCCTGTTACAGACGGTGACCACCCTCCTAATGATAAAACGCATAACATAACCAACGCCCTCCCCCCGCCCCCCCACCCCCATCAGGTCGGTCACACAACAGGTCTGTAATGACCAATAAATTACCGTTCCGTCCCTCGCCCGACAAGGGATAAGAATACAATTATTTAAAAGGGATTATAAAACGGGGTGTACGATATTATTTTTATTTTTCTTTTCCATCACACACATATTTTGCATAAACCCCGTATTTTGAAAGCTTTGGGGAAGGAAAGAACCCGTGCTTGCACAATGTCTCTAAGTCCCACCACCCTCCTCTCCTCTCCAATCATATTCTTTTTTGCAAAGAGAATATACACGGGTTCTTTCTGTGTTTGCTAACGTTTTCAAAACTTTTGGGTGAATGATAGAAATTATTGGATAGATCATCTTCACCGGGGCAGCCCTGGATTTTGTAGGGCATGTGTCGGCCCACTATGTACGAAAAAGTTAGAGCGTCGGGAAATAAGTCTTTTGTCTCATCGTATCCTCCTCTTAAATGACATCTGCCACCAGTGGTTACGGAACTAACCCTTCTTCTTGGGGTGATATCTCCAGGTGGCGATGATTTATTATTTGAGTGTAGGGGGGTTTCTCCTTTAAATATGTTCTCTTCCGGGCGTATTGTCCCCACAGTTCAATTTTTCCATGCGGAACTACTGATATTGTTGGGGGGTTTGGGGAGGGATAAAAAAAATATATTTTTATTGAAAAGGCATGAATTCTTGTTGTACTTTATTATGCTCTAAAACTTACACAAACTACGCCTAAGGGGGCGATAACAAAACGGGCTTAAAAGTTTCTCTGTAAATGAAAATGCGAAAACCAAATATTTCAACCTTTGCACGTTTCTACTTTAAAACAAAAATTTATTTTACCTAATGTTGAAAGACGCTGGTTTTATTCTATTTAGAGAGCTTTAAAGGGTTTTCAAGGGTATCAACCAGTCAAAGAGGGGTTCCCCTTCGTATTTACGCCTGAACACCAAATTATCACCAACTAGCGTCACACTTCCCAATGTATAACTATTGTTTGAACTTGAAACTGACTCGACAAATGGCCTTTTCAGGCGATGATCACCCCTCATAAACAATAACAAAAAACTGCAAAAGGAAAAAACCCAAAACCGCAGGACGGATAAAGTCATCCGGTAATGACCAAATTCAGGTTTTTGACCCAAAAAACAGGTACCCTTTCCCTTCCCTTTCCTACCGCCCCTGTCCCCTTTCCCTCCTACCCCATTACAAACCAATAATAGTAGAAAAAAAAGCAAAAACAAATCACCAGTCACAGTCCTGTTTAAGGGAGAAAATACCCCCTTTCCTAAAGGTTTACAGGTGAGTGATCAACCTATAGCTAATGGCGTGAACGATCAATATATACCCGATGCCCGTTGTCGCTGAGACCCCCCCTCCATCATCCTCCCCCCCCTCCCCAATCCCTTTTATTTGACCTAAAGCTTACAAAAAACCACGTCCAAAGGCGATAACACAAAAAAGGTTTAAAAGTCTCTGTGTAATGAAAAATGCGAAAAACCATTTTCATATTTTGCATTTTTTCATACTTATAAAACTAACAGGTTAATTCCCTAATAGACAAAAAGACACGGTCTTCCCAAAATTTAAAGAAAAAAAAGAAAACAAACAAATCACCATCCAAGCCCTGCTTAAGGAATAACACCCTTCACAAAGTTTTCAGGTGAGTGATCACACTTAAGCAAAGAGGTGACGATCAATAAACCCCATGTCATTGTTGCTGCGCCCGGGCGGGGGCGGCGGGGGCGGGGGGGGCGGGGCGGCGGGGGCGGGGGGCGGGGGGGGGCTTCTTATAAAGTTCTTTGATACAAGAAAATATTATTTTCGCTAAATTTTGCAGTGTTAGTTTCAGAGAAAAAACCCGTTTTGCCTCTGAGCATTTTTTACAAGGCCCTTTTATCTAATATACAAGATATTTTTACCCTTTTTTTTATATCAAGCGGATATAATTTAGAAGGAGAGATAGAGAACCTTTAAAATTAAAAAATTTAAATTTTTTGACAGGTAGGGATTATGAGTTCATTTTTTTAATATTCAACGACTTTACGCAGGAAAAATTGGAAATATAGTAACTTGAATGTCCCCTCCCCCTCTCTTTTAAGGGTTTTTTGTCGTAAAAAGCGCCCCCCTCCCCCTGTACCCCCCACCGCCCTCCGCCCCCCTCGCCGCCCCCCGCCCCGCCGCCGCCGCGTGGGTTTTACTTCCCCGGCGCGCACCCCGCTCAGTGATGAGTGCGGCGGGCGGGAATATAGAGTCCCTCGTCAGGCTGCGGAAAAATTACGGGGAGATATATTCTCTGACGCGAAAAGACGGTGAAAACGAGGCAGTTTACATGCTAAATGATTTAATGTAACCCCCTGTAAAATTTTTTCAACAAGGCTGGATCGGTCACTGATGACGTAAAAGTGCACCAATTGTGAGGAGTCCATTGTCGGCACATTTAGTAAAATGTGCAGCATTTCCGACGTATGTACTTGTCCCGCGGGAAAATGTTCGGAGGATTGTGACATAGGATTATTATTTCCTAAGGGAGTCAAATTTTTTAAAAAAAATAAAAGGGATGCATAAAAACTAGAAAATAGCTTTACTTTTTAAAAAAACATTACTCATGTTTGATGTTAATATTTTTTGGGTATATTTTTTTTTCTTTTTATAGCAAGTTAGATGGTACTTTTAGAAAAAAAAATACAATATTGTCCCTTGGGTAAGCATTTTTTGTATGTAAAAATAAAAATTCCTTTTACATAAGGAAAATTTGATAAAAAAAAATCGTCCCCTGCTACCGTCGTTTTTCTGTCTGCGAAGGGAAAAAATTAAAAAGTGAGGAAGCGAGAAGAAAAATTTAAATGAATGAGGGAAATTATAATTCTGACAAATCATCGCTGCAAAGTTTGACTATTTTTGATTGTGTATTGCAGTCAAACGAGTAATCTTTTTATACTACTAATGAAAAACATATTACTGTTTTCTTTATCAAATTTTATTTTTTTTTCGAAAGGGAACCTCCAAGCTTGATAGGCATAAGCATCCCCAATTCTAAGTCAATCAATGTCAATACATTTTTTGGGTTGTTAATTTTATGTTTAGCTCAATTATGATTATAATCCCCATTTTACACCCTCGGGAAAATACGCTCGCGTTTAGTGAGGGAAGGGGGGAGGAGGAGCGTTTTAGGGAAGGGTGGGGCCCTCGCCAAAAAGTTTATGGCATGTTTGATAGGGAGACGACCGTGAGCTAGGGGAACAGGGGGTGTGAAGAACGTGTGCTACGAAGATCAAAAACGAAGCGAGCATTTCAAAACTTTTAGCTATCTAGAACAGGGGGGTTTCCCTTGGTAAAATGTTTAAAGGGTGCGATTTCCAGGGTAATATTCTTTAAACTATGCATTTCTTCACAAAGGAACGAAAAAATACCCCATGGTGTCGCTCTATTTCGCCTTTTCCCCCTCACTTCGCCGTCCTTTAAATTTTTTACTATGCGATAAAGTCATTATCTCGTGACAAGCGGGTTTTCCCCTGAACCTGTTGGGGTCGTCCGTTATTGGATATGGCGGGAGCATTGTCGGTTTGGGAAAGCATCTTTAGATAAATAAATTTTTTTAAAGATGATAGCATGCTATAACATTTTCCCCTTACCATAATTTTCCCAGTTAAAAAACTGTTCAGTTCATATACATTACTTCAATTCCCCTTTTTTTTTTGAAAAAAAGGGCATTTTCTTTCTCTAAGTTATGAAAAGAAGTTTTTCCCCCCTTATTAGAGGTAATGCGAATTTTTTTCTCCTAACGAATGCTTTTTACTTTCATTTAGAAAAAATTTTCTTGGTTTGGGCTTTTTCCCCTTTGCTGTGATTTTTTAAAACCCTTTTTTCTAAACTTACCCCCTCACTGTTGTTTTTCGCCCAATACACTTTTACGCCATGTAAACAAGAATATCAAAGTAGACACCAACAAAAGCCCCCTTTTTTTTTTATTTTGCAAAAAACGTTTTTATTAAAAAATATAATATTAGTTGTTAAACTCGGGTTTTAAAAAAGAAAAAAAAAATGCCTCATTGGAAACCAGCGTCTGCAAAAATTATCGATCGCGGTGCCATGATATTTTTACTCCCCTGGTAAAAGTACCCCTGTCAAAAATTCTGTTTTTGGGTAAATTTTTGTGTGTGTCTTTTCCAGTATTGAACATTATAAAGCATATTCATGAGGGTTTTTATTATTTTTAAACCCCTTTTTTCATATCTTAAAAATTCTTGGTTTTTTATAAAAAGTCAAATTTCTAAAAGGGGAAAATGTTTAAAATTAACAAAAACCTTCTTTTTTGATCTTGAAAAGAAATTTTCATGGGTCTTTAACATTTTGCGCTGCAGCAACTAGTGGGATGTGAAAAATTTAGGGAAAAGGGTGTTTTCTTCATTTGGGATCTTTTATATCAAGTTCTTCAGAAAAATTGGGAAAAGGTCGAGTACAAATTTTATTCAGTGTCGACTTAAAAATATTTTTTTCTTTGTAAAAGTTTTAAAAAAAATTATGTATGTATTACTTAATAGTGGTGCCCCAAACGCAAACAATATTTGTTACCCTTGCATCGTTTTTTTTTTCCTATATACGTGAGCCCGGGACTAAGACAAATTTTGAGTAGGGGAGTAAATTTCTGAAGAGCTAGTCCACTTTCTTTCCGATATCATCATAAAAAGGGGGATGTATTTTTTATGCAATTCTTTTGGGAAGGGTACCTCGTCTTTTATATTTTACTATGGGTCTTTAAGGGAAAATTAAATATATTTCCAAATTTCATTGTAGATTGAAAACCGGAAAAGCGGGGAGGAACATTTTTGGAAAAATATGCATTGTCCCTTTAGGTTAATTAGCAAAACAAAAACTGAGCCCAAAACGTGGGGCAGGTGGTGACGATTGGTAGATAAACAGGTGTTCAGGCGAAATATGGGGGGAACCCCCTCTTTGACCCGGGGTAGTACCTTTAAAAAATATTCAGGCTTGAAATGGAATCAACCAGTGCTTTTCAGTCATTAGGTAAATTAAAAATGTTGTTTTTTTAAGTATGAAACGTGCAAAAATGAAAAATTGGGTTTTCGCATTTACATTTTCACAGAGACTTTAAACCTGTTTTTTGTGTTTTTCGCCTCTTAGGGCTTGTTTTTGTGTAAGCTTAAGTCTAATAAAGGCAATGGGGAGGAGGGGGGGGATGATGGGGTGGGTCGTCAGCGACAACTGAATCGGGCTATCATATTGATCGTGTCACGCTCTTAGCTATAGGTGTGATCATCACTTAACACTTCAGTGAAGGGGGTGTATTATCTCCTTAAGCAGGACTTGGACTGGGGATTTTTTTTGTTTTTTCTTTTTCTTACTATTATTGGTTTGTAATGGGGGTGGAGGAATTTGGAAGGGGGGGTAGAAAGGGAAGGGAAAGGGTACCCGTTTTTGGGCAAAACCTTGAATTTGGTCATTACCTGGACTACTTTTATTTCCCTCCTGCGGTTGGGTTCTTTCCCTTGTGCTTATTTTTTATTTTTTTATGAGGGGTGACACTCGCCTGTAAAACGGCCATTTTCGAGTCATTACAAATCAAACAAAAGTTATCATATGGGCAAGTAGTGACGTAGTTTTGGGAGATTTAATTTTGGGTTTTAGGGGAATACGAAGGGGGAAAACCCCTTTGACCTGGTTTTTTGAATAAAACCAGGTCATTCAAACTAGTAGGGAAAAAACCCCTTTTGTTTTATAAAATATGAACTGCAAAAGTAGAAATATTGGTTTTTCGCATTTCATTTACAGAGAAACTTTTAAACCCGTTTTTGTGTTATCGCCTCTTAGGGGGTAGTTTTTTGGGAAGTTTGAAGTCATTAAAGTACAACAAGAATTTCATGATCCTTTCAATAAACTATATTTTTATTTCCATCCACCCACCCCCCAAAATTCGTAGTTGCCAGATGGAAATATTGCCCCCAATGGGATTTAAAAGCCCTGTTTAGTCTTTGGGGAGTGAACTGTGAGGACAATACGCCGGAAAGAACATATTCAAGGAGAAACCCCCCTACAACAAAAAAAATCATCGCCCCCTGGAATATCCCGCAAAGAAGAAAGGGGGAAGTTCCGAATCCACTGGGGGAGACGTCATTTAGAGGGGGTACATCGAGACAAAAGACTTTCTTCCAGACAGCTCTAAAATTATCGCTACATAGATGGTCCGACACATGCTCTATCAAACATCCGGAGCTGCCACCCTGAAAAAGATCTATCCAAAATTTTTCTCACATTCACTAATATTAGAAAACGTTTTTGCAAACAGAATAGAACCCTGAATTTTTCTCTAGCAAAAAAGAAAATTTATTTGGGGAGGGAGGGGCGGGTGGTGGTACATTAGAGACATTGTGCAAACACGAGTTTTTCTCCCCACATCCTTACACCCTATACGGGGTTGACGCAAAAAATGGGTTTTTATGGGAAAAAGAAAAAAAAAGTATTATCTACACGCGTTTTATAAACCTTTTCAGTTAATTTTTTTTATCCTTGTGCGGGGAGGGGCGGAAGGGAATTTTTGGGCTTAGCAACCTGTTGTGACCGCCCGAGGGGTGGGGGCCGGGGGAGGGCTTGGGTTATTTATTTGACAGTTTCTTCATTAGGGGGGGTGGTCACTCGTCTGAAAAGGTTCAATTTTTTTTGATCCGGGGACAAGTTCAACACGAGAATATTTCGGGGCGGTGTGTGGGGGGGGAGGGGGGATGAGGGAGGTGGGTCTCAGTGCACCTGGGATTGGGTTGGATTTGATTGCATCCTTCATTAGGAGGGGGTGTCCCCTCGCACTTCGGGCAGGGGTGTATTTTCTCTTTAAATAGGGCTTGTATTTTTTTGTTTTTTTTTTTCTTACTATTTTTGCTTTGGTTGGAGGAATGTGGGGGGAGGGGCGGGGAAAGGGAAGGGGGGTTGGTTTTGGGGAGGAGGGGGGGAGGTGAAGGAAAACCCTTTTTGGGGTGTATTTGACTCATTAAGGGACATTTTTGGATTATGATTAATTAGGAGGGAGACATTCGTCGTAAAGGGGAAAATTTCGTCCGGGACAAAATTTAAAAATATGAAATTGCGGGGGGGGTGGGGGGGGTAGGAAGAGGGGGTGGGGGGTGGGGCAACTGTGAACCTGGCATGGTTTGGGTTATGATTGTCTCATTTATTAGGGGGGGTGGTACTGATTAGACACATTAGAGGGGGCATTTATGGATTTGATTAATTAAGGGATATCATTCGTCTGTAACGGGGCAATTCCGATCCGTACAATTTTTAAAAATGATGAATTTGCGGGGTGGGGGGGGGAGGGTATGGAAGAGGGGGGTGGGGGGGTCAACTGGACCCTGCATTGGGTTGGATTATGATTGTCTCATTCATTAGGAGGGGTGGGCCTCGTCTGTAACGGGCAATTTTCGATCCCGGTACAAGTTCAAAAAAATGAAAATTTCGGGGGGGGGGGGGTGTGGAGGGGAGGAGGGTAAACTTGACACTGGCATTGGTTGGGTTTTTATTTCCATTCATTGGAGGGTGATCACTCGTGTTTGTAACTGGGTTAATTATTGTAAGGTACAAGTATAATATTGCGGTGCGGGGGGGGGAGGGTAGGAGAGAGTGGTGTGGTGGGGGTGGGGGAAGAGGGGGGGGGGAGGGATTCTGTGGGACCTGGGATATGGTTTTAAAGGGGAAGGGAGGGGGGTCCTCCCGGGGTGTGCTAAAGATTTTGGTTACTCATTGATATGTTCTGGTTACGGGCATTGATTTCGTTAATCCTTTCCGCGTCATTAACCCGTTGTGGGTGCCCAAGGGGAGGGGGGTTCGTCCAGTCGCCTGATTGGAGAGGAGAGGGGGGAAGATATCATTAGAGCGGTTTTGATTTTCCCGTTCGATCTGATTATAAACACTTTTTTATCCCATTTCTGTATGATGCGCCTAAAAGACCGTAAGGGAGTCGGGGTTTCATGTAAAAACCCTTACTAGATTAATGATTCCGGTTTCGGTCTTGATTACGTTAATCACTTGCGTTACGGGCATTGGTTTTCGTAAAACGTTGCGGTTTCCGGTTTTTATTAACCACTTTCCCGTTTTCACCCCCATGTACTACGTGATGAGTCGTTTTGTCCCCTTTTCACTACTATATTATATATATTTTATACTATTTACACACACCAATTGTACTGTTGTCTAATTATGTACCTACTTTTGAGGAGAGCACAGAGAAGAACTACACATACAAAGCACATAGTCAGAGAAAGAGTAAGAAAGGGAAAAGAGAACTTGAGGAAAACAAAAAAAAAAACGTGAAAAATAAAAAAGTACACTTTTAAAAGCCACTAAAATGAAAGGGAAAAAAATAATGATAAAAGATGAAAAAGAACTTTAATAAACAAAGAACATATAATAAAAACTGAAAAATGAAAACACTTAAACCGCTCCTTTGGGACTTGCCGAACAAACCCCCGCAAAAGATGTCTCACTTCCCATATTAAAACAATCCCACGCAACTTACTTTTCAGGGAAAACCCTTCCCGGGTCCTCAGACTGTCAGCGAGGCAGCCGAAAAAAATCCCCCTCTTGTTGACCTTTTCCCGGTCCCGTAGACGAGAAAGGGGGCTTTGTTTAGAAGAATAACAAATCTCAAAAAGTCTGTTATTAATTAAAGCTGGGTATATACAAAAAATTTTTAAAAAAATATAGGATTTGAAACTTACTTAAAATTTATTTCTTCGTAAAAGAACCTATAAAATTTCTAAAAGATCGAGAAAAACCTAAAATACTTTGATACGGATAAAAATAATAAAAATAATAAAAAATAAATAAAAATAAAATCTTCAAATGGTTAAGTTTTAAACAGTGGACCCAGTATCGACAAAATATATATATTATATATAATATATATATATATATATATATATATTAATTATATATATATATAATGTATATTATATAAATACATATATATATATAATATATAATAATAATATTATATATATTATCAAAAAGTAAAAAAATATGTACTTTGGACTTTTAATCTTTGGGGGGAAAAAAGTTCAAAAACAATATAAAAAAAAAAAATTATTTGGTAAACATACAATGATTTTGGGGCGGTCACAGGCGTGGGGGTTCCCCTCCTTGCGGATAAACAGGGGTTTTCTCGGGGCCTGCGGTGTGTTGCGGGCCCGGGGGCGTTCCACATTTCAGAAAAGGGCAGGGGGAAAGGGTACGATCAGAAAAGCCCCCTCCAAACCCAATGAAAATACAGGCAAAAATTTCCACGCACGGCACCACCAGTGGAAAGTTGCCACCTTTTTTCCTTTTACTTCTTTTTCCCTGCCCGTGGGAGACCTGAAGGGGCGGGGCTTTTGATATACTGTATTGCCCCCCGGAGTGATTGACGTAGGATCAGCGAGGTCGATCTACAGAAGGGAGGGGGGGGAGATGGTGGGGGTGGAGGTGGGATAAAGGTAGAGAGGAGAGAGACCCGAAAGAGAGAGAGAGATCAAAATACCAAATGGATTTTAAAAGATTTTTTTCTAATTATGGATGAAAAATTATTTTCAAACATTAACGTTTTCTGACTATAAAAAATTGCGTATCTATTTTTTTAAATAGCCAAAGAGGGAGAAAGGTAGAGAGAGAGAGAGGGTGGGAGAGAAAAAAGGGAGGGGGAAAGGGACAGAGAAGATAGGTAGAAAGAAGTAGAAAACAAAGAGTGAATTAGAGGGAGAAAGAATGAAAGGGAGAAAGAGAGCAAGAGAAATGGGGGAGGGAGGGAGGAAGGAGGGAGGAGAAGGGGAGAGAGAGAGAAAGAAAAAATAGTGAGAGAGAGAAGAGGGTGGGGAAAAGAGAAAGAAAGAATGGGAAAAAAGAATGAAAGTGAGAAAGAGAAAGATGGAGAAGGAAAAGAAAGAGAGAGAGAAAATGAATAAGAGACATGAAGGGAAAGAAAAGAGAGAGACAGGTGGAGAGGGATAGAAAGAAAGAGAAAGATTGGGAAAGACAGAGGGGGGGGGTGAAAGGGAGAGAGACAGGAGGGAGGGAGGGAGAGGGGGAGGGAGGGGAGGGGGAGGAGGGGAGAGGGAGAGAGAGAGAAAACAACAACAACGGGTCGACAAAGAGAGAGAGAGAGAAAAAAACAGTTCGAAAAAGAGAGAGAGGCAAACTGACACACACACAGAGCAAGAGCGGAACGAGAGAGAGAGAGAGAGCAGAGAGAGAGAGAGAAGGAGAGAGAGAGAGAGAGAGAGAGAGAGAGAGGCGGACCGACACACAGACAAAACACACACACACACACACACATACACACACACACTTACCAACACACACACCCCAGACACACACACAGAAAGAGGAGAGAGAGAGATAGAGAGAGAGAGAGAGAGAAGAGAGAGAGAGAGAGAGAGAGAAAAGAGATGGTAGGAGAGGAGAGGAGAGAGGAGATGAAGAGAGGAGAGAGTGAGGTGAGAGAGAGAGGAGAGAGAGAGAGAGAAGAGAGAGAGAGGAGAGAGAGAGAGAGAGAGGGAGGAGAGAGAAAGAGGGAGAAGGGAAAGAGAGAAAAAACAACGGATCGAGAAAAGAGAGAAGAGGGGGGGGGAGAAACAACGGGTCGACAAAGAGAGAAAGGAGATAGAAAAAACGGACGAGAAAGAGGAGAGGGGGGGGGAGAAAACACGGTCGACAAAGAGAGAGAGAGACAGAGAGAGAGAGAGAGAGAGAGAGAGAGAGACAGACAGACAGAGTGAGAGACAAAGAGATTGAGGACCAGAGAGCGAGAGAGACAAATAGACAACATACAAAGAGAGAGAGAGAGGAGGGGGGGGGGAGAGAAAACGGGTCGACAAAGAGAGAGAGAGAAAAAAACGAGTCGACAGAGGGAAAGAGAGAGGAAAAGAGAGACAACGGGTCGACAGAAAAGAGAGAGAAAAGAGAGGAGAGAGAGAGAGAGAGAAGAGAGAGGAGAAGAGAGAGAAGAGAGAGAGAAGAGAGAAAAAGAGAGAGAGATAAGCGTTCGTGTGGTGCAACAGGATATTCCACGTCGACGAGGAAAGACATACTATATTACGGTTCCAAAGGGGAAAAACTTTGACGCACACACACACAAGTACAAACCTTAGTCAACATATAGAATCGTGTGGTTGTCACAGGGTTTTGGTCTCGTGGGAAAAACTGTCATTGCATGGAGTACTTCGACACAAGCAAAATTGGCAACACTAGCCGAGTGTGCCACTTTATCTCGCTCAGTTCCACAAAAGTTCTTACAACACTATAAAAAGAGATGAAATTGGAGACTTGTGGTGGACATGCAATGTATTGACAGGAATGAGCAAACTCAGGTTTCACTGGGAGAAAATCAATATATACTTTCATTCTTCTCATATAACACAGTCATAAGAAGAAAAGGCTGTCGCTAACGTATGGCGGGAATACTTAAGGTGCATCAGGATTTGAACAGATATTGCCACGAAGTACCAAGAAGGTGCCATATTGTTACTTCAGTTCAATTCATGGAAAAGAGAGTGTCCTTACTGTTTATTATTATGGATGTCTCTACTTCTCGGTTCACTTTTGTATAGATACAAATTCCTGTAATCATTTATAAAACCCCCCTCATACCCGAAAAACTCTTAAAATATAAAATGTGTACATAAACATCCTAAAGCGTGTCTCTAGAGTGTAAAAAAAGAACGTTAGAGTTTCAGGGGAAACACTACTAAATATCAACGCAAGTTACGTGCTTCACTTTTGGTAACTAAACTATATATGATATATATAGAGAGAGGGAGGGAGAGAGAGAGCCATAGAGAGAGAGAAAGAGAGAGAGAGAGAGACCCACACCTACACAGATAGACAGACAGTCATAGAGATACACAAAGACAGAGTGAGAAACACAGAACAGGCAGAGGAGAGACAAGAGATGTTAGAACCAGAGAGCGAGAGAGAAAATAGGACAAACATACAAGAGGAGAGAGAGTCACATATATACAGAACAGCAGAACATACAGACAAAAGAGCCACACAATCATTTTCAGAGACAGACAGACAGAAAGAGAGGGAGAGGGAGGGTTTATGATTTTAGGGAACACCACATATCAAAAGCCCTGTAACAAGTCTTCATATTTCGAAACCTAAAAGGATAGAAAATTTTAAAAATAATATATAAATATATAAAAATATATATATTTTTAATATAATATATATTAATATTTATATATAATAATAATTAATATAATATATATATATAAAATATAATAACATATAAAAAGATAGATAGATGAAGGGGCCCCTTAAAAAAATTTCCAGCCATTCGGTAAGGAACGTCAAAATTTGCGGAAAATCTTTATGGCATAAAGCTACCCTCTGAATTCTTTCCTTTTCTGCCTCTTTTCCTCTGCGAGTAGCCTATACTTTCCAAAAGCAGGTTCTCCCTCGCATTTAAGGGGAAGGTTTCAGTAGCCACGATTATTGCACTGAGTGGGGGCCCCACGGGTCAATCCCAATATTTTTCCCCTTCTTCTCTTTCTCTTTCCCATTTTTTTTTCTCTCTCTCCCCCCTCTCTCTCCCCTCTCTCCCTCCTCTTGACGCCCTACCTCTTTTCCCTCCCCCCCTCCTTTTTCCTTCTTCCTTTTCAAATTTCTTTCCCACCTTTTTTATCTCCCCACCTTTCTTATCTTTCTCTCTTATTTCTCGTTTATTTTGTCTGCTCTCTACCTTTTTCTTTTCTTTTCCTTCTCTTTTTGTTTTTCTTCTCTTCTTTTTCCATTCTTTTTAATTTTCCCCCCATTTTTCTATTATTCTCTCTTCTTTCTTTTTCTTCCTTTCCCCCTTTCCTCCCTCCCCCCAAATCCTGCCTTTCCCCCTACCCCTCACTCCTTTTCCTGACTCCCCCCTTTTCCCCTCCCTTTTCCCCCTTTTCCCCCTTTTCCCATCTCTCTTTGCTTTTCTCCAATTGTTTATCTCTCCCCTCTTTTCTCTCTCTTTGCTTTTTTCCCCAAATTTGTTTATCTCTCTCTTTTCCCCTTTTTCCCCTCTCCCTCCCCTCTCTCTTTTCCCCTCTCTCTTCTCTCTCTCTCTCTCTCTCTATTTTTATTCTCTCGTTCACTCTCTATATTTTTGTTTTTTCCCCATCTTAAGAGTGGCAGAAAGAGAGAGAAGGGGACAAGGGGAGGGGGGGAGGGAGGAAGAGAGGGAGAGAGAGAGAGGAAGAGAGAGAGGAGGGGGAGGAGAGAGAGAGAGAAAGGAAAAAGAGTAAGGAGGGAAAGAAAAAGGAAGAAAGGGGAGGAGGGGAGGAGGAGAAAGAGGAGAGTTTTGTGTTTCGTGAAAAAGAGAGAGGGGGAGAAGGAAAAATTGTATGAGAAAGTGAAGAAGAGAGGGAGGGAAGGGGGAGTTTGTGAAAGAGAGAGAGAGGTGGTCAAGAGGAAGGGAGAGACAGAAAGGAAGAGTGGGGTAGAGACAAGAGGAAGAGATGAGAGAGAGAGGAGACAGGAAGGGGCCCGGGGAAGGAGAGAGAAGAAGTGGAGAGAAAAAGATAGAAGTGAGAGAAAGAAGATAAAGGGAGTATAAATAGAGATAAGGGAAAGGGACAAGGGGGAAGGAGAGAGTTGAGAACAAGGAGAGAGGGGGAGAAAAAAGAGAATTGAGGAAGAGAGAAGGGGATGAAAAGGGCAGGAAAAGAAAGAGAGAGAGAAAAAAAATAAAAAAGAAAAGTGAGAGTGAAGGTGAGGGGAGGGTTGAGAGAGAGGGGAGAGCGCGAAAGGGGGGCAAGAAGAAGAGAGAGAAAGAGAAGGAAGGGAAAGAAGAGATGTGTGTGAGAGAGAGAGCGGGGGGGGGGGGGAAGAGGAGAGAGAGAAAATAGGAGGAAGGGGAATAGAGACAAAAGAAAGAGAATTGGAGATATTAGGGGAAGGGGGAGAAGGGTAGGAAAATAGGAAGAAGTAACAAAGTTAGATGGAAAGAAGAGAAAGAGAGAGAGAGAGAGAGGAGAGGGAAGAGGAAGAGAGAGAGATAATGGGAGAGGGAGGCGGAAAGGAGACAGGGAGAGAAAGGGAGGAGGAAGATGAGAGAGAGAGAAAGAGAGGGGGGGGGGAGAAAAAAAGACAGAGATAGGGGGCGGACTAGGGAGGGATAGACAGAGCGAGGGAGGGAGGCAGAGAAATAAATAAAGAGAGATGGGGAGGAAGAGGAGGAGAATAAATGAAGGGGACAAATAAGAGGCACAGGAAGAGCCTACAGATTACCTAATGCCTCGTTGATGATAATGATGGTATAATGGTAAATAATAATAATAAAATCAACGACAATTATTAGAATAGTAAAGGTGATAATAATAATAACATTGATTATTATGTTAATAATGGAAATGATTATGATTAAAATACTATTTGATGATAGTAATAACAACATTATCAATAAAATAATAATATAATAATAATAAGGGGAATAATAAAATAATGGGAAAAAAAAGAGAATAATCAGATGAGTAACAAAAATTAATATAAATATTGATAATAATTTTATAAGGTAAAAAAAATTTATAGAATCATAATCATGGAAAGTAATAACAGTCAAAATTTTTCATAATAAAAATTTGGGGGCAATCGCAATGAAAAATTAGTAATAATGTTTTAATAATTTAATATTAGAATTTGTTTAATTTTAATAATGACAAAAAATATTGCTAATGATAAAATGAAAATTTTTTAATTAATAACGATAAAATAATGATTTAATTTTTTGATAAAAAAATTTAAAAGGGGGAAAAAAGGGTGAAATTAGTGATTTTTAAAAATAAATATAATAATAAATGAAATAATAATGCAAAATTTTATTTTAAAAACCCCATAAGTAATATTTTTTCAGTTCCCATTTGTATTTTTATTATATTGTAAATGAAAACCGGGATTCCCGAGTTGCGGGAACATTGTTTTTTGTTTTTCCTTTTTCAGGGGGTTTGTTTTCCCCTTTAAAAAACCAAAAGTGCTAAAAATTAAATAGGTGTGCACTTTGTGATTTGATGATACAAAAAGGGAAAAAAAATTTACTCAAACCTTTTTCTTAGTTTTTCCCATCCCAAATTTTATGTCCTGATCCCCCCCTTTTTTTATTTATTTTTTTTTTTTTTGCTTTTTGGGGCTTCCTCGTCTTTATTTTTTTTCCCCAATAATTCGGCATCATTTTCTCAACCCTTTCTTTAATTTTGCAAAAAGATTTTTCCCTTTTTAGAAAATTTTCTCCTTACCTTTTTTTCCTTTTCTTTGAATGAAAATAATGCACATGAACACCCACTCCGGGAAAGAAAAAAGAAGAGAAGAGAGAGAGATGGGGAGAGAGAGAAAGAGAGGAGAGGAGAGAGGGGGGAGACGAGGAGAGAGAGAGAAGAAAAAAGAAAGAAAGGGGAGAGAAAGAAAGAGGAAGGGGAAGAGAGTAGCAGAGTGAGGGGGGAATAAAAATAAGAAATGGTTTTTCTTTTTTTATTACCCAAGGGAAAAAATTTTTTAAAGTAAGCCTGAAAACGGTCCCTAATAATATGAAATAAAAAGGAACAACCCACTTTTTTTTTTCCCTAAATATGTTTAAAATCAAGGACCCGTTTGAGGTTTTTTTTTACTTAGGCATTTACTGTAAGTTAGCTTTAAAAGGGGTAAAAAGCGTTCACTTGCAATGTAAATTTGGGCCCTTTTTATGTGCGTGCGTCGGCGTGTAGGCTTGGTGCACACAATTAGGGAATACAGACCCACAAATGCCACACAAATCCCATAGAAACAAATTCACATGCAACAAAATAGACACACAAGATGCACAAACAACAAAGCATGCCAAGATTTTGGACGCCCGGAAACATCGCTTTCACGATGTCACCACCCGTCGCATGAGCGGCAGTTTTCCCACGAAGAACATGGCATTTGAAATTTGACAATTATACACGCGCGTCTTTTACTCACATTAGAAATACATTACAGCCGGTACAGCTTGACCAATTACATATTCTTATTTTAATGCCAACATGTTACATTAGAATTACAGCCATGTACAGCATGACCAATTACATATTCTTTTCCAATGCCAACATATTTCATTAGAATTACAGCCCTGTACAGCATGACCAATTACATATTCTTATTCCAATCTCAACATGTTTCATTCGAATTAACACTCCTTAGTTTTTATCTTGAGAAAGTGTATGGAATTTTCTTTTTATAACAATGATCAATTTATTGAATCTACAGTCGTTACTTGTCAGACATTTCTCATTTATTTTTCGGAAATTGTACAGAGCATACATATATATATATATAATATACATATTATATATATATATTTATTATATATTATATATATATATATTGTTACGCCGGCCGCCTCGTCTCTCTGCCACCAACACAAGGCAGGCTAGGCAGACGGCGTGCAATCCACAGGGTCGTGAACACTGAACAGCTCCAAGAGGCACCGAGCACCACAGCGTCCCCAGAACACCACGAGGGGAAACGCCACCTGGAGGGGCAGGGCACGAATAAAAACACAAAATGACATTTCTTTCCTTTATTTACACAAGTTATTTACTCGTACATTTTCAAATAGGCCACAATACAGGGGGGGGGGGGGGGGACCAGCATGTCACACTGCACGATAGAGCTAAAAACAGGGCAACACAAAGTTTATCGGGTCACAAGGGCACACACTAGGGTCTTCACAGGAGCAGCACCCAACTCCGTCTCCCGGCTTTTTCCTCCGCTCCTCCGCTCCCCAGCCATTTTGCGTCATGTTTGCCCAGGTCATCCTTTTCATGTTAACACATGTTTCGCACAGAGACAAAGACCCACTGGCGTAGCACTATCCCCCCCTATCAAGCAGACGACCCGTCTGCTCTGACATAATACAAAAAATTTACATAAAATTAGTCCTCAGGAACAAACAAAATTCTTTCAAACAAAAGTACCGTAATTGTAAATCATTCTCAGAAACACAAAAATATTTCATCCAGCGCGGCTTTCTTTGCTCTCGCTGGGGTCGCTATGGAGGAGGTGTGGGCCGGCGTCAGATTGGTTAGTGGCACCCAGAGGGATCATCTTCTGCCCAAGACCTGTCTCCTGGCACGAATGACGTCTGTTGCATCGCCCTCACCATCAAAATGCTCGTCTCATCTCGGTCAGCGTCCGCCACATCATCATCGCCGCTACTGGGGCTAACGTCATCCTCTTTTTCACCATGGCCACAGGAGAGCTCCGGGCCCCTGGTAACGACTACAGCCGGTCCAGGGGACAACCGACCGGTCGTTTTCGCCCTCGCGAATTTGATAGGTGACATCAGAGAGGGCCGCTACCCACAGTGTGTATGGCCCTCCCAGGGGCTCTGTAGTTCCGGCGAGAGCCCCGTTCCGACGCAGGTTATGCAGCCACACTCTGTCACTATGTTGTACCTACTTCCCTCATGCGCAGGTCATGGGTCTCCTCATGGCATGGGCTGGCTACCTTGAGCTTGGCCAAGCAATGGTCGGTGCACCTCCGCCAGGGTTAGCGGCGCTCCGGTGCGCCCAAATCTCGAGGAAGTAAGGCAACGGCCCCACACCAACCAATCCTTGATCACGACGACTCTTCTGGATGCTCACTTCCTCACAAGTGCCCAGCTTTTGCACAGCTGGCACCTTCTGGGCCTATCGGGAGAAGTTAGCTACCAACACTGAACTAACCCCCACCCCCCTCCCCTGGTCCAACAAGGCTACCGCCCAACCGCTACGCCATCAGAGCAGGTTTTGGAGGGGCTCCATGAGGCCCTCTACTCCACGCATCACTCTTGATAGTCGACCCCCCCCCCCCCCCCCCCCCCCCCCCACCCCCCCCCCCCCCCAAACCGGATTCTAGACTCTGTCCTGGGGGCAAGGTGCAGTCGCTCAGCCGTAAACTACCTCTGCACACCAACCACTGGAAGCAGGGGCACATCTTCACCGTTGCACCCTCACCAGCTTCAGTCCAAGGTCGAACAAACGCCCTTACTCTGCGTCAGGTAGTCAAGCCCAGCAAACAGTGCTCGTCCAGATCCGGCCACATACACTGGCAGCCGCTGCCACCATGCTGCCACGCCAATTCGAGCCGCCACTGGCCCATTGAGCTGCACACCAATGCCCCGTGGACCACCACACAGTCTCTGTGGTGCGTCTGGAAGTTCGCATAGTGGCCAACAATCAGCCGCACTAGGGTCTTGGTTCGACGTGCACGCTTACCCAAGTTCGGGGCCCGGGAACCGAGGCGGCTGGGTTCGGCCCCCTTCCCAGCCTGATCCGAGTTTTCCGCCCTGTACCACTTCCTTAGCCTTAGACATGCACTCGGATGTGACCTACATTGCCACAGTCCTTGCGCACTGCTGGAAGGCATCAGAATCCGGCCGGTTGAAGAGGACGTGTTCTCCGCTCCCTCCGACACCGACACGTCTGTGCCCTTCCTCACCACAGCCCCAACACAAGCCTTGGAAAGTGCTCGGGCTCACTTTCCTCAATGCTACCTTCTCCACTTTAGCCTTCCGGACCCGGAGGTCACGCAGGGCTGAAGGAAGCCTCGAACCTCCACGGCCCTCGCCAGCGCCACCTGCAGGTATCAGGGTGTGCATGCTTGACGTAGATTTGAAGCTGATGGTTC
>NW_023657161.1:0-2281 GCF_015228065.2 Penaeus monodon | reverse complement strand
CTTAATAAAATTGCCGAAATCACCAAAGAAATAAAAAAACGTCATTTTGGAGTATACTCTCAAAAGGCTATATTTCGCTAGATTTTGCCGCTTTTTCGACTTTTGGGAATGTTTTTCTTATACCTTTTTTATATTATATATGGACACAATTCCTGTTATTATCATCATCTTATCATGATTATCATCATTATTTCGTTATCATCATCATTTATCATCATATCATCATCATTATCATCTTTATTGCACTTATTATCATCATTATTGCAATTTTTTATCGTTATTACTGTAATTATTCTGTTATAATAATTATTTTTGCAATTATAATACCAGTACAAATAATAATAATGATGATAATAACAATAATAATACTAATAACAATATTATAACCACTAGCATTATTATTATTATACTTATACTTATTATTATTATTATTATTATTACAGATATAATAGATTTTTGGCAATAATACTAATAATTAAGATAATAGTAATAATAAAAATAATAATAATAATAATAATAATAATAATATAATATATAATAATAATAATAATAATAATAATATATAATAATAATAATAATAATTTTAATAATATTCAAATGTTATCAAAAATTCTCTTTATTCTCACTTTTATCATCATTATGTTATGATTAATACAATTCTGGTAATTATTATCATTATTACCTAATAATTGCAAAAAAAAATTTGAAAAAAATTCATTTTGGAGTATATTAAAGCTATATTGCTAATCCCTTTCATTTAATGTTTTAATACCTATATATAATAAAAATTTTTATAATTATATCATTATCTTAATTATCTTATTTTTAATTTTACTTATAATTTATTATTTCTTATCAACATATCATAATTTTTGAAATACAATTTATTGCAATTATTTTTAATAGAAATTATTATTATAATATATTTTTAAAATATAATCCCAAAATAATAATTTTTAATAAAAATAAAATAATAAATTTATAATTTTATTAATAATAATCTTAATAAAAACAAATTATTTAAATTTAATATTATAAAAAATTTATTTTTAATAAATTCAAATTAATAATTTTAAATTAAATTATAATCAAATAAATATATAACATCTTTATTATTATATTATTTTAAAATATGGAAATTAAAAAATCAAAAAGTTTTTGGAATAATACTTAAAAGTAATATTATAATTTTAATTTTTAAATTTAATTTTAAAATTTTTTATAAAAATAATATAAAATTTTTTATAATATTCATTTATCAAAATTTCTTTTTATTTTATCATCATTATTGTTATATTAATACAATCTTAATTATATCATTATTCCCTTATTTTGCCAAATTTACCAAAAAAATGCAAAAACTATTTTGGAGTTATTAAGGTATTTGCTAATTTACCCCATTGGGGGAATTTTTTATACTTTTATATTATTATAAATTCTTTATCATATCTTATATATTATATATTATTTATTAATTTTATTTTCTTTATCATCTTTAAATAATATATTTATAAAAACAATATTATACAAAATTTAAATTTTATCACTATGCATTATTTTTTATAGTTATATTTTAATATTATAAAACAAAATAATAATTGAATAAACTAATAAAGTAAATTATTATAATAATAATCTTAATTAAAAATAATAATAAATTATTTTAATAAAAATTTAAATTTTAATATAATAATTAAAATAATAATAATGATATAATAACAATAATAATACTAATAACAATATTATAACCACTAGCATTATTATTATTATACTTATACTTATTATTATTATTGTTATTATTACAGATATAATAGATTTTTTGGAAATAATACTAATAATTAAGATAATAGTAATAATAATAATAATAATAATAATAATAATAATAATAATAATAATAATAATAATAATAATAATAATAATAATAATAATTTAATAATATTCAAATGTTATCAAAATTCTCTTTATTCTCACTTTTATCATCATTATTGTTATGATTAATACAATTCTGGTAATTATTATCATTATTACCCTAATAATTGCCGAAATCACCAAAGAAATCGAAAAAACGTCTTTTTGGAGTATACTCTCAAAAGGCTATATTTCGCTAGATTTTGCCGCTTTTTCGATTTTGGGAATTTTTTTCTTATACCTTTTTTATATTATATATGGACACAATTCTGTTATTAATCATCTTATCAGATTATCATCATTATTATCGTTATCATCATTATCTTTTTAAATTTTTTCATAAATATTGCAATTATTTTTAAATTTTTTTTCA
>NW_023657157.1:0-2295 GCF_015228065.2 Penaeus monodon | reverse complement strand
TACACACACACACACACATCAAAAAAACCCACAACCCCCACAACACGACCATCACCCCACCCCCACACACACATCACACACCACATCCCACACCCAACAAAACACCACACCACACTCACACACACACCACACCACACCACACCACACCACACCACACCACACCACACCCCACCACACACACACAACACACCACACACACACACACACATGAAAAACAAAACAAAACATGCACACACACACACCCCATGCACACAACACACACACATGCACACGACCACACACATGCACACACACACACACACATGCACACCACCCCACCCCACACATGCAACACACACATCACACCACACCACACCACACCACACATACATACCACATCACACACACACACCACACACACACACACACACACACACACACACACACACACACACACACACACCACACACACACACACACACACCAAGCACACACACACATACACACCAAGCACACACACACACACACACACACACACACACACACACACACACACACACACACACACACACACACACACACACACACACACACACGCACACACACATGCACATCACACATGCACATCACACATGCACACTCACCACACACACCACACAAACCACAACACCACCACCACACACCCCACCATCACACCACACACACAAACACACAACACAACACACACCACACACACACCACACACACACACACACACACGCACACACACACGCACACACACACACCACGCGCGCACACACACACCATGCGCACACACACACACACCATGCGCACACACACACACACCATGCGCACACACACACACACACACACACACACACACACACACACACACACACACACACACACACACACACACACACACACACACACACACACACACACACACACACACACACGCACACACACACACACACACACACACACACACACACACACACACACACACACACACACACACACACACACACACACACACACATGTATATGTATACAGATATATTTATATTTTTTTTATATATATACATATGTATTATCATATATATCATCATCAATAATGGCATGCTCATGTTTGAGCAGCTATGGACCTCTCCACCATCCTTCGCCACTCAACTCGATCTTGCGCTTTTCTTTCCACTTGTACCATCGACAGCCCAGAAATATCTTTGATGTTGTCGCTCAGTCTTGTCTTCGGTTTGCCTCTTCTCTGTTTCCTATCACCATATCATATATCATCATCAATAACGGTATGCTCATGTTTGAGCAGCCGTGGACCTCTCCACCATCCTTCGCCACCCAACTTGATCTTATGCTCTTCTTTCCACTTGTACCATCGACAGCCCGCAAATATCTTTGATGTTGTCGCTCATTCTTGTCTTCGGTTTGCCTCTTCCTCTGTTTCCTATCACCATCCCTGTCAGCAAGTCTTTCTCAATACTTTTACTTCTCATCACATGACCAATAAACTTTAATTTCCTTTTGTTCAAGATGTCCAACAGCCAGTCTTTACAATTTATTTTTCTCAGCACTTCATCATTTGTCTTCTTCTCTGTCCAGCTAATACGCAGTACTCATCTGTAACACCACATTTCAAAACTATTGATCTTTTTCTTGTCTATCTACTTCAGCACCCAACACTCAGAACCATATGATGCAATTGGGAAAACTAATGAGTTCAATAACCTCAGCTTTGTCCATAAGGTAATGCTTCGGTCTTTCCAGATGTTATTGAGAGCAATTGTGGTGTTTTTGGCAATGGCAATTCTTTTTATCTCCGGTGAATCATCATATGTATTAGTTAAAACAGCTCCAAGATAAGTGAACTCTTTCACATTTTCCACAATCATTCCATTGATTGTAACTTGTTCATTGTTCATTGCCGGTTATCTTTGAATCTTCATGATCTTAGTTTTCTTGGCATTAAGAAACAAGCCAGCCTTTTCGCTTGCTTCTCTAACTTTATCTAGTAGTTGTTGTAGTTCAGTGATACTGCTGGCAACTAAAACTATATCATCGGTGTACCTTAGATTTGATATTTTGTATCCTCCAACATCTACAGTTCTTTCAAAATTCTCTTGAGCACCTCTCATAATTGTTTCAGAATATATGTTAAAGAGGTGCAGAGACAGAATGAAACCCTGTCGCACTCCTTGTTTGACTTCGAACCATTCTGTTAACCCATATGTGGTTCTTACAGTTCTTGTGTCATACATGGCTTTTATAGTTGGATGATGTTGGTCTACATGGACTCAGTAT
>NW_023657155.1:0-2303 GCF_015228065.2 Penaeus monodon | reverse complement strand
AAAAAAAATTAATTTTAAATAAAAATTTTTAAAAAATTTTTAAAAAAAAATTTATTAAATGGAATTTTTAAAAAAATTTTTTAAAAAAAGGGGGGGAAAAATAACAAAAAACAAAACCAAAAAACCCCAACAAAAAAACCCCCCCAAAAACCCCCCCAACCCAACCCCCAAATTTTTAAAAAAATTTAAAGGGGGGAAATTAAAATTTTAAAAATAATATAAGAATATAAAGTAACAGAGTATAATATACAAAGATACATCACACACCACAACACTACCACACACACACCACACACACACACACACACACACACGCACGCACACGCACACGCACACGCACGCACGCACGCACGCACACACGCACGCACACGCACAAACGCGCGCACAAACGCGCGCACACCCATACACACACATAAACATACAAACACATAAACATACACACACAGACACACACACACACACACACAAACAACACACACACACACACACACAACATAGATAGAAGTATATAGATATATAGATATATATAATATATAGATATAGATGATTGAAATAGATATGAGATATATATATAGTATATGAATACATAAGAATAATATATAATGAAATATGAGTATAGATATAGTATATATATAAGATATAAGAGTATATATAGTAGATTTAGTATGAGTAATATAGAGAGATAATATATATGATAAGTATATAATATAAGTATATAATGTAATATGTATAATATACATATATATATATAATATATATGTATATATATAATATATATATATAGTATAATAGATGTAATAATATAAATAGATATCATAATATATAATACGAAAATAATATAATATATAGTATAATAATATATAGATATATATATAATATAGATATATATATAATATATAATATATATGTGTGTGTGTGTGTGTGTGTGTGTGTGTGTGTGTGGGTATGTGTGATGTTATGGTGTGTAGGTTATGTGTGTGTATACATGTTATGGGTGGTTATACAGTGTGTATGTTTATGGGATACATATATACAGATATATATATGCATATATATAGATAGCAACACACAACACACAACACATCAAAACACACATATAATATATAGAAGATGAGATGATATGGTATATATATATAGATATAGTATGATATATAGAGATATATAGAGCAGATATAGATATACATATAGAGAATAGAATAGTATAGATATATAATAAATAGATATATAATAAGATAGAGATAGATAGTATAAGATATAATATATATATAGATATATATATAATATATATAGAGAATATAGTATATATATAGATATAGATTAGAGAATAAGTAGATATATATATAATAATATATATATGATAATAGAATATAGATATAATAAATATATAATATATAATGCACACAATATATAGATATATAATATATATATATAATAGATATATATATATATATATATATATAATATATATAGCACACACACACACACACACACACACACACACACACACACACACACACACACACACACAAATATGATGAGATATATATATATATAATATAATATATATAATAATATATATATATATATATATAGTATTATGAAGGTAATATAATGTATATATATAATATATAATATAATAGATATATAATTAGCTATGATGAATATATATTAAATATATATAGATATATATATATGAGATATATGAATATATAGAAATATATATGAGTAGATAGAGTATTATAGAGTAATATATATAGAATATATATATATATATAATAATATATATATAATATAAAATAAAATTAAATATATATATATATAAAATATATAGATAAATATAATAAAATATATATATATATATCTATAGATATAATTTTATAAAATATATATATATAACATATATAATTAATAATAATACATAACATAATAATACAAACATACATAACATTATATATATACAACATACATACATACATACAACATACAATATACATATGAATATCATATATATGAAATATATATATATTATATATATAATATATATAATTAATATATATATATATATATATATATATATATATATATATAAAATATATATATAATATATAAAATATATATATATATATATATATAATATATATAAAACAACTTTACAAAAAAATAATATAAAAATAATATATAATTATATAAAAAAAAATAAATTGTTTAAATATTTTTAATTTTAAATATATAATATATATTAAATTATAATATATATAATATATATATAATATAATATATCATATATATATGCGTGTATGTGT
>NW_023657153.1:0-2314 GCF_015228065.2 Penaeus monodon | reverse complement strand
AAAAAATATTATATATATATATTTATATATATTATTATCTTTATATATAAAATGTAATAATATTATATATATATATTATAATATATATATATATATATATTATTATAGAAATAGATAATTGAAATATATAATGTATATATATTAATATATTATAATATATATTTTATATATAATTATAATATATATATATCTTATCTATATATATTTATATTTTTCTTTTTTAAAATTTATATATATATTTTTTTTTTAATAAAATAAATTTTAAAAAATTTAATATAATTATTTATATATATAATATTTTTTAAAAAAAAATTTAATATATATATTTAATATATATATATAATTTTAAAAGTAATATTTAAAAAATATTTTGTTTAAAATTTAATTTTTTTTAAAATTTTAAAATTTAATTATATATTATTTTATTAATATAATTTTTTTATATATATAAAATTTTTGGGTGTTTTGTTTTTAATAAAATTAATATTAAAAATTTAATTAAAATATATATATATTAAATTATATATATATTTATAAATATATTTTATATAAAATATATATTTAAAATTTAATTTTTTAAATAAAAAAAAAATTAATATAATTGGGTTATATAAATTATATATATAATATTATATTAATATATAAAAAAATTTTTAATAATTTATTATATTAAAAAATAAAAAATAAATATAAAAAAAAAAAATTTAATTTTTTTTTTAAAAATTTTATATATAAAAAATAAAAAAAAAAAAATTTTTAAAATTTTTAAAATATTTTTTTAAATAATATATTTTTAAAAAATTTTTAAATTTTTTGTGGTGTTTTTTTTTTTTTTTTAATATTATTTAATATTATATATATTTATTAAATATAAAATTTTAAAATATAAATATATAATATGTGGGGTTTGTTTATTTAATTTTATATATATATATTAATATATTAATATTTTATAAAAATTTAAGTATATTTATTATATATTATATATATTAATAAAATAATAACTGTAATATAAAAAAAAATATACAAAAAATTTAAAATTAAATTAAAATATCAAATTTATTTTTAAAATAAAAAAAATTTATAAAATATAAAAATTAAAATTTATATATATATAATAATATATAAAAAAAAAAACCAAAAAAAAATTTAATAAATTATATAAATTTTTTATTTTAAAAATAATAAAACCCCCCAAACCCAACCCCAAAAAACCCCAAATAAAAATTATTTTAAATAAAATTTTAAATATTTTTTTTAAAAAATTTTAAATTTAAATTATAATATTTAAAAAAAATATAATATTTTAAACCAAAAACAAAAAAAATAATTAATATATAATATATATAAAATATAAAAAAATAAAATAATAAATAAATATATAATAAAAAAAATATAAAATATATATAATTTTATAAAATAATAAAAATTATAAAAATTAAAATATATATATAAAACCCACACACACAAAAAAATATATTATTTAAAAAAAAAAAAAAAAAAAAAAAAATTTAATATAATACAAATTTTTATTTTTAAATATATTTATTTATATTAATATCGATATTAAAATAAAAATTTTTATATATAAAATTTTAAAATTAATATATATATTATTTTTAAAATTATATTATAAAATTTTTTATAATTATATATTAAATTATTATATTTTTTTTATTTTTTTTTTTTTAAATTTTTGAAAAAATTTTTGAAAAAATTATATTAAAATTATAAAATTTAATAAATATATTATATAATAAAATTTTAATATTAAAAAATTAAAATTAAAATTTATTATATTTTATATAATATTAAAATTATTTAAAAATTTATATAATATATATATAAAAATTATTATTTAAATTTATTTTTTAATAATATAATACATATTATATTTTATTTTATATAATAAATTTAAAAATTATTAAAATATATATCTATTATTTTTTTAAAATATAAGATTTTTATATATATATATATATATATATTAAAATTATTATAATTTTTTAAATTTTAAAAATAATAATATTATATTAATGTTATAAAATTATAAAAATTTTAATTTTAATAATAATAAAAAAATATATATAATTTTTTAAAATATTATTATTTTTAAATATATATATATAATATATATTTTATAATTTTATTTTGTATAATAATATAAAAAATTTAATATATATTGAAATATATTATAATATAAAATTAATATATTTAAAATATAAACCCAAAAACCAAAATATATAATTTAAAAAAAACCAAAAAAAAAAAACAAAAAAAAAATATTATAATAAAATTAAATATAATATATATA
>NW_023657151.1:10000-22500 GCF_015228065.2 Penaeus monodon | reverse complement strand
CAGGGTCATCCACAGGGATACGAGCTATGTGCCCAATACCTAAGTTGGCGGTCCCAGATTATACAAGTACAGGGGCCCCTGCCCCGGCCCCACGGTTTTACCGTCGGGTTTGGACATAGGGGCCTACCCTGATCCGGCGAAGGGATTTTTTGCAAAAGGTATCAAGACAGATGCAAGGCACTAGAACAAAACGGCGTATCAAGGCCTGAAGAACAGTAGCTCTTGTTGACAAGTTTATGACTTCTGTGCCAGACCAAACCGTCTACTAAATTTTGATCGACGCCCAGAGACATGGACTATGTACCAAGGATTGCAAAGTTCTCGTGCTTCAAGCCTCACTGCAAGTAGAAAAAAACTGAACAGGTTCCCTAACAGGCCCCCAAAGTCCTGAAACTTGGGCTTGGCCCAGGGGAAAAATTTACCTCATAGCTAAATACATCAAGAGCTGACCCCCAAAAATTTTTCCCCGGACTCGTAGGATACAAATCATTGGCAAAGTCAAGGCTGTGCCTTGATATTGCCCAAGTGTTCCCCCAACTGACTTGGATAGTAGCTTTTTTCCCCTTATCCCGTCCTACAGGTATTGAAAAATGTTGTTGAAAAACCGCCTTGCCTCAACCCGATTAACAGGGAAAAATGTTTTCAGGGCCCCCCCCACACTTTAGAAAACTTTCAGTACCGGTATGGCTTGTTTTTTGGCCAATCATCTGTGTTAGAATTCCTCAAGTCTCAGGATCTCCCATTGTGATTCTCAATGCACGAGTTTAAAAAAGACTTTTTGGGTTGATGTAGGCGCAATAGCCCCCACTGAACTCACGACGGCGTCCACAAAGGGGTTTAAGCTAGGATACGATCTATTTGGACTTTCCGGGGGTAAATCCAGACGTTCCGGTCTCTGGGCCTTGGTAGGTGGGGCAGATTGTTTCAAAAAATGGGGCGAAAAAACCCTTTCTTTTTATACTAAGCAGGGGGTGCCCCGGGAGTTCTACAGCCCAATGATCCCCTTTCTCCTTCAGAGAGGATCCAGCCCCTCAAAAGGTGAAGGGAAAAGGAAAAAGATGCCAGATGGCAGTCAAGGGAATCATGCAAATCCATGCCGAATTACCCGCCTTTAGCGTTCACGGGATTCACATAGCCTGTGGCTTTCCCACTCTTCAGCTTAGAAATACCACCGTAACCTCAGTTAGGTAGGAAGTTCCCCACTGTGGGTGGGGGTTTCCGGGGACTGGGGGGTGGGAAACCTTTCATTTAAAAATAACTGTTGGAGGGCTACCCGGTACGGCCAAAAAACTCCCCCCCAGCATTCCGGCCCCAACATGATCTGAAGGGTTGTCCATTAATGAGTGGGCCGCGGGTCATCTGCGATCAGGCTTAGAGTTCATTTTCTCAGGGTTTGGAAAGGCGGACCAAAAAAAATGGCCTTCAACCCTTCAGAAAGGCCCATGAACTTTTCCCTTTGTCCTTCTCAGCAGCGTCACCCTAGCAGAAGGAAGGTGCAAATCCGGTTCCCCATTCACCAAGCCATGTTACAGTTTTGGGTGGCCCCAATTTCCCCATGAAGATAAAATTCTCCCTTGCTCTCAGGCGTTCGCCAATGGCTCCTGCTCTCTTCGGTTTTTTGCACTTTTAAAGGGCCCCCACAGAGATTTGGGTCTATCAGGTTTTCAAGTTTTGTGAATCGACAAAACTGCCCCGTGGCGAACCCTTTGGGCACCTTTTCCCCCTTTAGTCTGTCCCAAATTTAAACTCCTCAGAGTGGCCAATGGAGGGCGAGGAGTTTTTTAAGGGATCTGCAGTGTAGCCCCCTACCAGAATGTGGTCAGTTTTCCTTTTATACAGTATCTGTATTGCTATTATTTCCAAAAAATGGATGAGGGGGCCAGAAACCTCAATCTCTGGGAAACCCAGAATGTTTTGGAGGAGGGTTCTCGTTGCAGGGTCAGCTCCCGACCAACCCATACAGCTGGATCCCCATTGAAATCACACAGAATAAAAAGCGCTCGTAGGGGCAATTTTCTGCCACAGATGTGAGTTGGCAGAGAAACTTCTTCTAAGAATTTGCAAAACATGGGGACATACACATCATTTAAAAGATATGAAGCCAAAAAAAAAATGCCAGCCGTGCCTAATATGCTCATCAATGATGTTACCTCTACTACCCAAGGGTTGAAGTCAGAGGAGGGTGAGAGGCTATGGCTACTCCTAGGGGTTAAGACCATTACCCCGGCTCGACCAGTATAGGGGACCCACCCATCTGATTGTGCCCCTGCCAGGTCTTCTTACTCCGAGAGGGTAGCCACCCAAAATCTCAAAACCCCTTTGTTCCTTTTATAGTAGGAGTAACCCCTCATCCTGCCGCAAGGGGCCGATGTTCTAGCGCCTACCGCCCGAGGTTAACCTCGGCAGTCCTCTGGGTGGTGCCACCCTGCCCCCCCCGCCGGCGCTGCTCAAAAAAAGGGGGTCGGGAGGCTGTGGGGCCTAATGTTGCTGGAGGTTCCCTGGGCTTTGCCCACATGTCTCATACTGGCTTGGTCCCTGCCAGGGGCATAGTGGAACAAGAACCCCCCTTTTCCATCCATGCCCCCAGCAGACGCCCTCCCAAGGCCATGCGTGGGAGGTTCATACCCACCCAAACATACCCCTTTTTTTTATGACCTGCCCATGAGTCTCATGATTTCCCCCCCAAATTTGCCTGGGACGCAAGGTCGCGATTTGGGGCCCCCGAGGAGCCAATGCAGAAACTCGATATGGAGAGCATGAAAAGGGAGAGGAGTTATAGAGAGCCACCTTTTGGCACTGGGTTTTAAAATATTAAATGTAAAAAATATAAGTATAGTTCTCTATTTAAAAATAAAATACCTATACATAACATATAATTTAGAGACTGGCAACATATAACACACACCACACAACACACACAAATATTATTAATAATATAATATAATATATATATATATTATATATATTAATATAAATATATATAAATATATTTATTATATATATATATAATTATATTTTTATATATTTTTATAATAAATTTTAATATATTTTTATAATATAAATATATTAAATAAATATATATATATATAATAAATATATAATATTAATTTTAAAATATGGAATTGGGGGGCCCTACATACTCCTCCAAAAGCATCACAACATGAAAACTAAATTAAGTATCAGATGGACCACGGGGCTCAGACATGCCCCTACCGTTAAAAAAAAATTTATATATAAAATATATATATAATTATTTTATTTAAAATTAATATAAATAAAATTTATATAATATTTTTCTCTCCCCTTTTTTCCCCTCACTCTCTCTCCTCTCCTCTCTTCCCCCTTCTCTCTCTCTTCTCTTTTTTAATAAAATATATATATATTATATAATAATATATAATATATAATATAATATATATAATATAATGCACACCACAAACACACACACAACACAAAACCAACCAACAACATACACACACAAACACACACACAAAACCCACACAAAAAAATATTATATATAAATATAAAATATATATATATATATATACATTATTAAATATATATATATTAATATATATATATTTTTAATATATTAATTTATATATAATTAATATAAAAATAATATATATATATTATAAAACACCACACACCCACACACAACAGAGAAAAGGGGGACAGAGAGACAGAGACAGAGAGGAAGAGACAGAGACAACAAAAACAACACACACACACACACAACAACACACACACACACACAACACACACACACACACACACACACACACCCCAAAACCCACACAAACCACACAAACACATACACACAAACACACAACACACACACACACTATAGCTTTAACTAATCTATTTTTGTTATCAGGGGACCATGTGACTTTTTGCTACGTGGCACAATTCCCCAATAGGAACCATTCATCAGCGGGGGTCAGTGACGTTTTATTGATCTCGCTTGACCGGGTCTTTTCTGATCAGCCTCGACGTGGTAAGGGGCCTAGCCCCCCCTCTCTGGGCGGGGCTAAACTGACGCGTACCCAGCATACCGCTTTTCCCCATATTATTAACATCGTCTCGTGTGTTCCCATACTGGTGGTGAACTCCCAAAAAAGAGTTACGCCGTTATACCTGCAAAGAAATTTAAAAAAAAAGGGGTTTCTGGACCCGTTATACACACGCACACGAAACATACACACACAAACATAATATATATTTATATAATATATATATATATATAATTAATATATGTATAATAGTAATATATATATATATATAAATTTTATATAATTATATATTATATATTAAAATGTATTATTTTTAATATATAAAATATATATAATATATATATTAATATATCTATATAATTTTTAACAGTTAAGTATATATATTATATATATATATAATTATATATATAATTAAATTTTGATTAAAATTTTCCACACACAACCACACACACACACACACACACCACACAACACAAACATATATTCACTATATATTTTTATATATATTATATAATATATAATATATTTATTTTTTTATTTTTTTTTATATAATGCATATAATTAGAACACAGAATGTATGTGTTTATATTATATTTATATATATCTACCCTCTACTACATCTATCTATTATCTACTACTCTATCCAAACTACTAATTTTTATTATTAAAAAATAACACATATAATATTTTGTATATGGTGTTTTCAAATAATTTATATTTTCATATTATTTTCTTTATTTTCATGTGTATATTTATTCATATATAATATAAAATTAATATATATATAAATAATAATAATATAATATAATTATTGTAATAATTAAAAAATTATATATATATAATGTATATAATATATATATATAATATATATATATATATAATATATAATATATGTTTTGTGTGTGCGAGGTGTGTGGTGTGTTGTGTGTGTGGGTGTGTGTGGGTGTTATAGTGTGTGTGTGTGTGTGTGTGTGTGTGTGTGTTTTGTGTGTGTATATCTATTTTTATATATATATTACATAATACATACAATATTTTAAAATTATATAAAATATATATTTATATATATAATATCTATATTTAATTTCTAATAATATATATAAAAATATATATATTTTTTAAAATTTATATAATAATATAATTAATATATATATATTAAAAATAATAATATATAAAATATATATATAAAATATATATATTATATATATTTTAATATATATATATATTTTTGCACTTATACATATTTACTTTTGTAAATTTTTTTATATGTAAAATTATATACTTTAAATCCCTTATATATATATATATATAATATATATATAAAATTTTAAAATATAAAATATATTGTTACCCCGGGGGAAGGCCCCCGTCTCTCTCCACCAACACAAGGCAGGCTGGCAGACGGCGTGTTAAACGGGGTCGTGAACACTGAACGCCCCAAGAGGCCAGGGGAAAAAAACCACCGCGCCCCAGAACACCAGGAGGGGAAACGCCAGGTGGCGAGGCGGGGCCGAAGTAAAAACACAAAAGGGACAGTCTTTCCCTTTTTTTTACACAAGTTATTTATTTTATGGGCCCCAAAATACGGGGGGGGAAACCGCTGCCACCTGCACGATACAGCTTAAAACGGGGCCCAACACAACTTTTTATAAAGGCCCCAAAGGGCCCACACACTAGGCCCTTCACAGGAGCGGGCGCCCAACCCTTTCTCGGCTTTTTCCTCCGTTTTTCCCCTTCCGCTCGCAGCCAGCCGCGACACCTTGCCCAGGCCCCTTTCATGAAAAAAAAATGCCTGCCCCAAAAGAAAAAAGGGCCCCCACTGGCTTTAGCACTACCCCCCCCTATCAACAGACGACCCTTTCTGCTCTGAAATACCTAAACCTAAAAAATACATAAAAATTTAAATAAAATCATTTAAAGAAACACAAAAATTTTTAAACCAAAAGCGCCCCTTTTTTCGCTCTCGGGGGGTCTTTTTGGAAAGGGGTGGGCGGGGGGTTAAAATTTGGCAGGGGCCCCAAGGGTTATCTCCTGCCCCCAAGACCTGGCTCTTTGGTCCCCAGGACGTTCCCTGAAATCGCCCTCACCGTCCAAATGCTCGCCTTTAAATCCCCGGTAACGTCTCCCAACCCCCCTCATGCCGCAAAGGGGGCAAACTTCATTTCTTTTTCACCAGGGCCCTAGGAAAACCTTCCTCCCCCAAAGGTAACCCCACAGCCGGTGCGCCAAGTCCTCGGGGAAAAAAGGGCAGGAAAAGGGCCCCCCACCCCAAACCCAAACTCCTCGCCCCCCGACGACTTTTCGGCCCGTTTCCACTTCCTCCCAAGGGGCCCAGCTTTGCCCCAGCGGGCACCCCCGGGGCCTTTAAATCAGACAATTTTAGCTCCCAAAAACCCTTTTAACAAACCCTTTCCCTGGCCCAAACCCAAGGTTCCGCCCAACCGCTACCCCAATGGGCCACCCTGCGGGTTTTTTGAAGGGGCTCCCGAGGCCCCATTCCATATCACTTTTGACATTTCGACACCGGATTTAGACTCTGCCCTTTGGGGGAAAGGTGAAAGCCCGCTCAGGGTAACTACCTCTGAACACAGCCAACCTCGGAAGCAAGGGAAATCTTCACCGTGCCCCCCTCCCCCAGCTTCCGCCCAAAGGGGCGACAAAACCCCCTTATCTGCATCGGGTTTTTTTCAAGGCCCAGCAAGCATTTGCCCCGTCCAATGGGGCCACTTTACCTGGCACCCCCGCTGCCCTTGCGCCCAGGGCCAATACGAGCCTCCACGGGCCCCCTTGAGCTGGAACCCCAATGCCCCGTGAAAAAAAAACACGGGCTCTGTGGGGGGGCATCGGGAAAGTGCATAGGGGCCAACATATCGGCCGCACTAGGGTCTTTCAGCCCCATGTAAAATGTCAGCGGCATGTTTCCCACTACTGATCCCTCCACCTGAAATCGTCGGGTTTTCGACGGCAGTTTTTCCCCAAGTCGGGGGCCCCGGGAACCGAGGAGGGCGGGGTTTTTCGGCCCCCTTTTTCCAGCCTGCCGAGTTTTCCCCCTTTTTTACCATTTCCTTAGCCTTTGGACAAAAAACCGGATGGGACCAAAACCCCCCCGGGGGCCCCCTTTGCAGCACTGCGGGAAGGCATCAAATCCGTCCGGTTTGAGGGACGTGTTCTCCCGTTTTCCCCCGACACCAAATAGCCCTGTCCCCTACCTCTCCCCCCCCCCAAACACAACCGGGAAATTTTCCCCCGGGTAAATTTTTTTTCCTAAATGCTTTTTTCCCTCCACTTTACCCTTTCCCGGGCCCCCGGGAGGTCACGGGGGGGGCTGAGCAGCGGCCCTACCACTCGTTCCCTTCAGGAAGGCCTCGAACCCCAAAGGGCCCTCGCCAGCGCCCCCTGCAGGCCCTCGGGGTGGGGCCTGCTTGACTTATTTTTGCAGCTGCTGGTCCCCGTTAAAGCGTCAAAAAAAGAAATCACGGGCCAGGGGCCCCGATCATCTCTTCCGCAAACCGCAGGGTACGACCTCGTTACAAGCGCCTCCACATCTTTCCCCCCGCTGGGACAGGGTCTCGCCCCGCTCCCCAGTCCGATTCTTCAAGTGGGCCCGATATACCTCGGCCCGGTGGTGGTTTCCCGAAAAGGCTTTCAAAGCCTCCGCCCCCGCTGGTGTAAGAAGCCCCGTTGGGAGGGCCCGGGAATGCCCAAACACTTCCACCGCGGGGCCCCCTTGCGATGTTACCAGCTGCAGGGCCTTCTTTCCGGCTCCCGCCCCGGGAGATGCCAGCATTTCAAATTGGGCAACATATGCCTCCCCCCCACCTTCCCGTTTGTACTCAGCTGGCTTACGCCTCACAGATGTTTGGAGGCCCCAGAGGTGCAGGGTGGAGAACCCCGTTCCCTGAACTTTAAAACGCCCGGGGGGGGAGGAAGGGGGGGAGGGAGGCAACGAGGCGGGTTGACCCCCGGGGCCGAGTTTGCCGCCACCTATACCCAAGGGGGCGGTTCCAATGGGTCCCCAGCCTTCGCCCGCGACCACGGGGTGCGACAAAAACGTGCGAGGCCCGGGGGGGTTTCCCGCCACGGACCCCAGGCAGACCCCGGGAAAATTTACACTCTGGGGATCTTTGCCAGAACCTTTTCTGCCTTTCCGCTTGCAACGTTTCTACCTTTGTGACGCCGCCCTTTCCCCCTTTTACTTCCTCCCTCCCGGCCCCCGAACCTCGCCCTTTTACAGTCTGCACCTCCTCCATCAGTTCACCTTCCCCCTATTGCAGGCCTTGTCGGGGACTGCTTTAAAATTCCCTCTTTACAGATGCAGATTGCCTTTTAGCCCTTTAACAAGTTTGGGAAAGCTGTTTTCCCCTGCCTTTCCCTTTCCTGCTCTCGGGCGAATGGTGCGCCTGCTCGTGTGCCCTCTGTAAACCCGCTTTTCTGCCCTTTTTTTGCCCTTTCCCCCCTCATACCGGCCAGAAAGGAATTTATAGGTCCATCCCGGCTCGGCTTCAACCCCCTCGGTTTCCCGCCTCAAAACATGCCTCTTCTTTCCCCATGGCTGGGCCCCCATCCTTTTGGGCCACATGATAAAAACGGCGCGTTCATGATCAAACAAAAAATCCCCCTTCTGACACCATTTTTTTTACGGGCCCGGGGCGCCTCGTCTCTCTTCCACCAAAACAAGGCCGGCTAGGCAACGGCGTGTTATATACAGGGTTTGTGAACACCCGAAAAAGCCCCCAAGAGGGACCGGAAAAAAACCACGGTCCCAAAAAACCAGGGGAGGGAAAAAAGCCGGTTTGGGGAGGCAGGGGGACGAAGTAAACACAAAAAGACGGGCCCTTCCATTTTTACACAATTTTTTTACCCGTAAACTTTTTTATAGGCACAATAAAGGGGGAAACCAGCATGCCACACTGCACGAAAACAGCTTATAACAGGGCAACACAAACATTTATCCGGTTCCCCAAAGGGGACACACGAGGGCTTCACAGGAGCAGCGCCCAACTCCCTCTTCGGCTTGTTCCCCCCTCCTCCGCTCCCCAGCCAGGGCCCCGACAAACCGGGTTGCCCAGGTTTTTTTTTTTCCCCTTTATGTAAACAAATGCCTCGCAAAGGACAAAGACCCAATGGCGTAGCAATATATATATATTATATTTTATTACATATATTTATTAAAATATATTTATTATATATAAATATATATATATATATATATATATATATAATTATATATATAAAATATATATATATATGTACATGTATATGTATTAAGGTATAAAAAAAGTATATTTAAATATATATATGCACTATACAAATATTTTCATTTAATAAATGTGGGAAAGTATAAATGTTGTTTTTATTTTACTTTTAAAATAATATATAAAATATATATATATTATTTTACTATATTATAATATATAATATTATATATAATAAATATGTCTTATATATATATATAAATATATATGGGTTTTGCCTTATATATAAATATATTTTTAAATATATATATTATATATATATATATATATATATATTTTTTAATATATTATAATTATAAAATCAAAAAAAAAAAAAAAACCCAAAAACCCCCAAAATATATATATAAAATTTTTTATATATTATATATATATATATATAATATATATATATTTATACAATTAAAATTATAATATATATTTTTAAAAATATATAAAATAAATATAAGTTTATAATATATATAGATTAATTTTATATTAAAATATATATTTAATATTATTATATATAATATATAAAACATAGTTATAATATATAATATTATAATTTATTATATAGTATTATATATATATTATTATAAATTACATACATTTTATATCATATTATATTATATACTTTATATATTTTTATATATATATATATCTAAATAAAATTATAAATATATTTCTATATATATATTCCTAATATTATAACATATTATATTTAAAATATATATAAAATGTGGGGGTGTGTGTGTTGGGGGGTTTTATTTGTGGTGTGTCTATTTTTCCTATCTTTTCTTCTATTTTATATTTAAGATATATGTGTATGTATATTTATATATTATATTTATATATATAATATAGATATTATTTTATTAATATATATTTTTTTGGGTGTGTGTGTGTGTGTGTGTGGGGTGTGTGTGGTGGGGGTTGTTTTGTGTTTATTTTTTCCTGTGTGTATATATATTTATATATTATATATATTTTATTTATATATATATATAGAAAATATATATTATATATATATTATATACGCATTTAAAAAATGAATTTTTATATACACACACACACCCCCAACACAACCCCCAACATACACACCCACCCCCCAAAACACAAAACACACACACACCCCAAACACACACATATATACATATAATATAATATATATATTATATAATATTATATAATATATATATATATATATTTTATATATAACATTTTATATAATTACATACACATAAAATCTATCAAAAATAGATAGATAGATAAAATAGATAGAAAAATAGACACACACACACACACACAGGCGTGGTGTAATTTGGGGATATATATAAAATTATATATATATATATTAAATTATATATATATTAATATTTAAAAATATTTTAAATATTTTTAATAATAGATAGATAGATAGATAATAGATAGAAATAGATGGGATAAAATGGGATAGTTTAGATAGATTATTTTATATATTTTTTTTACTTTATATATATGAATTGCATATATTTTATAAAAATATATATATATATATATATTTATCCATATAAAAATTTTTTTTTATAAAAAATATATAGTATTTATATAATTATTAATATATATATATATATATATATTATTATATTAATATATTTATATATTATATAAAATATATGTATTATATATATTCATTATATGACCCACATTTATATGAAATATCCATATATTTATTCTAAAAATATAGCCACACAGGGTTTTTGTTTTATATATATTGGGGTTTATATAAAAATTAATAAAATAAAATATTATTATATTATCTATTTAAAGGATAGATAGATAGATAGATAGATAATAGATAGATAGCCAAAAATAGATAGATAAAATTGGGGTGTGTGTGGGGTGTGTGGGGGGGTGTGTGTGGTGTGTGTTGTATTTTGCGTGTGTATGTTTTCATGAAATTTTATAAGTATATATACTATATAAATATACACACACAAACACACACACATATTTTAAAATATATATATAATTTATATTATATATATTTTATATTTTAAAATATTATATATGTATTTTATATATATAATGTATATTTTAATATACAAATATTTTAATATTATATATTATATAATATAAAAATATATATATATTATATAATATTTTGGATAATATATTATTATCAAAATTATATATATAAAATAAACTTATATAAAATAAAATAACATATTTATATATATATATGGCTCGGGAGCTGTTTGCCAGTTTTGCGAAAAATACCCTTTCCCTTCCCCGGGATTTTGTAGGCCCCGGGGAAAAAATGAGGATCTCTGGCTCCTGGTCCCCCGCGTTTCCAACTCGCATGCGGGAAACTTCTTTAAGCGATACGGGAAATGGGCCCAAAGGAGATCACCACTTTCCCTTTCAGAAACGCGAGGAGGATCCCCGAATGCGGGGTTTACAGGAGGCTGAGTTTGGTGGCACCGATCATGGGTTGCTTGTGGGTACCCTCCCGGGGTCCACTTAAAAAACTTCCCCGTCCCCCCCAGTGGCCCCCCCAAAGGGTTTTCACTTGGACAAAATTTAAGGGGGGGGAGGGGGGGGGCCCCGGGGGGTTTTCGCCACAGCATCTCTACCGTTTCACAAAAACCCCGAAACCTGACGGCCCCCGTTGCTCTGTGGGAGTCCTTAAAAAAAGCGCGTAACCTCGAAGCAGTCAGGAGTCCATTGGCGTACGCTAAAGGGTTTAAGGGGCAAAAATCCCACCCTCCCTGGAGACATTAGGGGCCAAAACTGAAGCGTGTCGCAAGGCTCGGCTGAAGGGGAATAAAGTTTTGCGTCGTTCGGGGTGCTTTAGGGCTGGACATGCTGAAAGGGGACAAAAACCCATTTTCATCAAAATTTTGCTGAGGAGGCAAAGGCCATTTTTTGGGAAAAATGACCTTCGCCCTGCCTCCCAAAGCCCGAAACCCTAAGCCCTCCTCAAAGTTTAAACCTGCAGCCCGATCAGGGGATGGTGGATCATCTCAATCATGTTGGGGTTGTAATGTTGGGCTGGTATTTTAAAACAGTTGTACCAGGTGGACCCCCCAACAGTTAGTTTGGGGTGCAACGTGTGCAGTGCCTGTCCCGGGGCCCACCCATCAGGGGGAACCTCCTACTCAAACAGGGGTTTGGGGCCCCTGGCGTTTTAAAGCTAAAAAGAGGGGGGAAAGCTCGGGCATATGTGTATCCCTGCTGAACTGCTAAAGGCTGGGGGTAAACCCCTATGGCTCGG
>NW_023657151.1:0-5000 GCF_015228065.2 Penaeus monodon | reverse complement strand
GCACAATCATATTTGACAAATCCTTGTCCACCAGTAGTTGATTTCCGCAGAGCCTGTCGTAGGGAAACCAGGTCTTCTTTGTTGACATCATACAGAGTAAGAAATCTTTGAGGACAAATATCAGACTGATTGTGGGAGTACTTGGTCTTCAGAATCCCATTCTTCACAGCTATTGTGTACAAATCATTGTCACTGCGACCAAGGATAACACCGAGGATGTTCCCCTATCCACCATGAGGATGGGTACAACAACACTGTCTCCTTCTTCCCCTGCCTTGAAGTCCATCGCTGCGTTTCACCATGCGTTCAGCCTGGGAGTGTTGTACCTCCCTGGCCCTCTTTCTCTGTTCTGTTATCTCACTTTGGCGTTTTGTAAGAGGTGAAGGTTGGGCGTCTTGAGCAGGTGTTGGCAGAGATGTGGGAGCTGGTGCTGCAGATGCTGGTGGGGTCGAGCAATCTTGAGCAGGTGTAGGCTGAGAGGTGGGAGCTGGTGCTGCAGATGTTGGTGGAGGCTGGGGATCTGAAGCAGGAACTTCATCTTCTGAAAGGGCAAAGAGGCCGACCAAGTCATCTTCTAACTGTAATCTATCAGTTCTGAGGAAAACTCGATGATGCAGACCACTTAGGTCAGTGCCAAATAAAGCTTTGAATGGAGGCGCTTTTTGCCGAATGATGAGAATTTCTTTTGGTGTTGACAAAACGAAGGGCCAAAAAGACCAACCTTGTCTTGGGTTGTTGCCTCATGCATGGAACATGTCCTTGATGTCACATGGGCTCGTTCTACTGAACCCTGGATTTGCGGATGTCTTGGTCTAGCATGGACCATGATGAGTTGTGGCCAGAGTTCTTGCAACTCTGACTTTAGCTGTGAAACCAGAAAAAATTTTTTGCAGTATGGCAGGAGCCCAAACAGATGAAATATGTCAAACAGTTTTAAAAAAATACTTTTGCCTCTCTTTGTGTTTAGTGCTCGAATTTGCAAAATTGGGGAGGGGGGCACTGGGAACCAGATCCAACTGAAGACCTGAGGGAAAGCTGCATATTTAAAAGGGCAAATTTGGGCCAAAGGGGGGGTTAAATTCACTGCTCAAGAGGGGGGTTCACAAACCCCCAGCATCTTATTTTGCTTTTTTTTTTCTTGGCATGTGAGCAAGGGTTTGAAACATTCAAGAGCTTCTTTTGTGATGTTTCCTACATGCCCTAAGATTGCCCTGTTTGTCAGGGGCACCGCCCTGTTGCAAGTGTGCCATCTTGATGATGTCATAAGTATCCTCAATGTTCACATAGTAACTGGTGATTTCATGTACCTCTTCGTTTTTTGATCAGTTTTCAATTTAAACCCCTAAGAACTTTATACCGCAAAAAATAATTTTCTGAATAAAGCAAATAAAATGTTGTAGTGAAAAAGATAATCATACCAAATTTTTCCACAGACATAGACTTTAGTGGGCTGAATATCAAATTTAAACCCCTAAGCTGAAGAAAAAATAAATTTTTTTTCCCGACCAAATACACGAAATAAATAAAATTACTTCTGGGAAAGTAGTATCCTGCCGAAATGGAAGTGGGTTTTTAGTCTGCATCTTTTGTTCTTTTGGTGTTATAATAACTACTTTGGGTGAATACCGGAAAATGGATACTTTTTTAAAAAACTTTTTAAATCTGCCTCAAATGCCTTGCGCCATTGCAACGCGCTTTTCACAACAATTCTAATTTTTTTTTGTTTTTGGGTTCACTCCCCCCGTTTTCTCCATTTTTCTCTCTTTTTTTTTTTTCAAAAAGGCTTGCTACCAATCTCTTTTTTTTTTTATCCTTCTTGCCCGTCTTTCTCTTCTTTTTGCATAAAATGAAGATCTTAGTTAGGCTAAGGGTAAAGGGAGAGGGGAGGTATAAAAGAAGGGGGGCAAAACGTAACCCAGGAAGGGGGATAGACAAACGGAAGCGAGGAGGTCATTTGGGAGAATAGGCGGTGTGTGTGTGTGTGTTTGTTTTGTGTTGTGTGTGTGTGTGTGTGTGTGTGTGTGTGTGTGTGTGGTGGGGTGTGTTTTTGTGTGTGTGTGTGGTAAAAGGGAAGAATGAAAGAAAAATGAAATGTGGGAAATAAGGTAAAAAAGGCTTTTGGAACTTTTGGCTTACGGGAATGGTGGACTGTAGGAGTAAAATGGTTGCAAAAGTCGAAGTGTAATGAAGCCCCATGAAGCAGTGCATGTAAGAAGGTGCATTCAAAAAATGAATGTTGAAGGGGTTAAGAATAGAGAATTCTCGTGCAATTTTTTTTTTCCTTACAAATAAAAACCCCCCCCCCAAAAATATTGTTTTTTTGATATAAAAATGCCTAAAAAAAACGACTTAAATTTATGAGGCCAAAAAAAAGTAAAAGAAAATAAAATAAAAAAAAAATGGAAAATTAACCAAACTAATAAGGAACCATTAAAATAGAAAACAAAAAAAAAAAAGAAAAACAAATTACGAAACAAAATGAAAATAAACTATCATCGAATGTCAAGGGAAAACCCCAGTGTGACGTCTCATTCGCGCTGCCCAGACGAGACTACCCCCCCAGGGGGGGAACTACCCCTAAGCGTCTTTAAAAACCCCCGGGTTTTTCCCGGGGTGTAATTTAAAGGCGTGCACGACCTAAGGGGTAAAGGTGTGACGTGTGAAAGGTGGATGTGGGGCGTGAGGGGTGCGCGAAAGGGGCGAGTGAAGGGCCTAGGGGGAGGAGAAAATTACGAGGGAGAAGAAGAAAAGTGAAGCAAGCTAAAAACATCCGGACGTTACGTGAGATATTGTAATTTTGGGAGCATTAAACATTTTTTGGTCACCGAGTGCATAAATAGGGACGTTTAAAAAAAATTATAAAAATTTAAATTTTTTTTTTTTTTGCGTTTTTTAAATTCTCAATATTTTTATTTTTACTTTATCTTTATTTTTATATGGTATGAAATGAAAATTTAATCTGAGTAGAAATTTTTTTTTTTCTTTAAAAAAATGGACAACAAAGCAGGGTTTTCCACAAAGGGTTGTACTGGTGAGGGCCGAAAAACAAACAGAAACCTTTACAATACACACACACCCCCAAACACACACCCAACACCCCACACACACACACACACACACACACAACACAACACAAAAAACACACACCACACAGATATATATATATAATTTATATATATAATATTTTAATATATATATATTATATAATATTATATAATATCCCAAAAAATAATATATACAAAAATTTTTTAAAATTATAATATATATAATATATATATATATCTATATTTTAAAAATATATTATATATATATATAAAATTTAATTTTTTTAATATATATATAAATTTAAATATCACAGGAACAACCACACACCGTTAATAAACATTAAAATAATAAATGAATTTTATTATTTTAATATTATATATTTTATTATATTTTTATAATTTATTATGTATGTTTTATAATAATAAATAATAAAAGATATTAATTATATATATATATATATATTTTTATATATTTTTTAAATTATCATGTATAGATATTAATTTATATTATATATATAATTTATAATATAATAAAATTTTAAATAAATATTTATATAATATATTAATTTATATATAATATTCTATTTATTATATATTTATTATATATATATATATATTTTATTATATATGAACACAAACCGATAATGTCAAAAGAGATAAAAAAGGAAAACAGCAACAATAATAAGGGAAAAAGGAAAACGTAGCTTTCAACTAAAAAGTTCATCATCAGACTAATTTAATCCTGCCCATCTCGAAACGCTAGTTTAAATTTTTCTTTTCTTCTTAGGGCTTTTTGTTTATTTTATATAAAATTTTTAAAATTATATATATATATATTATATTTTAAAATTTTTATATTATAATTTTATATTTATAAAATTATATGGTGTGTGGTGTTTTGGTGGTGTGTGTGTGTGTGTGTGTCTGTGTGTGTTGTGTGTGTGTTTTTTGTGGTGCATAGATAGGGGGTGATAGATATCATTAAAATTTTTATATATATAGCGATGTATCTTTTTATCCTCTTTTTTCTTTTACTAAAATTTTCTTCAATATATATATTAATATAATATATATATATAATAATATATTATATATATATATATATGTATATTTACAATACCTATTATTTTTAAAATATATTATATAATATATATATATATATAATATATATATATTATAAATTCCATACACATTAATTTTATATCTTAGATATCTATCTATAGCATCTCTATCTATCTATCTTCAGTCTATATCTAATATCACACATCTATATTATAGTATAAATTCTATCTATAGCAAAATTTTCTATTCAACTAACATTAATAAAATTTATATATATATTTATATATATATATATATATTAATATATATAAAAAAATTATATTATATTAATATATATTATATTATATATATCAATCTTCTCTTCTCTTTTATCTACTTCTATCTATCTATCATTTCCCAATCCATAAAAAATGTATATACATATATATAATATAATATAATATATATAATATATATAAAATTAATATATATATATATATTGTGGGGTGTGGTGGTGTGTGTGTGTGGTTTTGTGTGGTGGTGTTTGAGTGGGGGGGGTGTGTGCGCCCGGGGTTTGTGGTGGGGGTGTGTGTGTGGTGGTTGTGTATGTTGGTGTGTGGTGGTGTGTGTGTGTGTGTGTGTGTGTGTTGTGTGTTGTGGTGTGGTGTGTGGTGTGTGTTTGTGTTTGGGGTTTTTGTGTTTTGGTGTGTGTGTGTGTGTGTGGTGTGTGGTGTGTGTGTGTGTGTTTGTTTTGTGTGTGTATGTTTTTGGGCGTGCGTGCGGCGTGCGGCGTGCGGGCGGCGTGTGTTGTGGGGGTTGGGGTGTGTGTGTGTGTGTGTTTTGGTGTGTGTCATATAATCACAAATAATCAGAAATAGATATAAGAAAATGATAGATAGAGATTTTAAAATATAT
>NW_023657150.1:0-2320 GCF_015228065.2 Penaeus monodon | reverse complement strand
GGGGGGGGGGGGGGGGGGGGGGGGGTGGGGGGGGGGTGTTGTGTGGGTGTGTGTGGTGTGTGTGTGTGTGTGTGTGTGAGTGTGGTGTGAGTGAGTGAGTGAGTGAGTGAGTGGTGTGTGTGTGTGTGTGTGTGTGTGTGTGTGGGTGTGTGTGTTGTGTGTGTGTGTGTGTGTGTGTGCATATACACATATGAATGTGTATGTGTATTTTACTTGGTGTGGTGTATAATATATAGTATATATATATATATATATTATATATATATATATATATAATATATATATATATATATATATATATGTATATGCATATGTAAATGTATGAATATGTATGTGCACAATATGTATAGATTTTTAATATACATCTATATGTAGGTGTGTAATATCACAGATATACATACGCATACACACACACACACACACACCACACACACACACACACACACACACACACACACACATACACACACACACACACACACACACATAATAATATAAAATATAAAAATATATGAAAGATATATATATAGAAGATATACATATGATATATATATATATAATATAGTAATATATATATATTATATATAGTATATATGCAAACACACACACACACACACAAACACACACACACACACACACACACACACACACACACACACACACCACACACACACACACACGCACACACACAACACACACACACAAATAGAATATAGATATATGATAGTAGATAGATATTATATTATAAATATAGTATATATATATATATATATTATAATATATATATATATATATATATAGATATATAATATATATATATATATATATATATGCAAACACACACACACAACACACACACACACACACACACACACACAACACACACACACACACACACACACACACACCACACACACACACAACACATATATATATATATATATATATATATGTATGTATGTATGTTATGTATATATATAATTATTATCATATATATATATATATTAATATATATAATATATATATATATAATATATGTGGTGGTGTGTGTATGCAAACACACAACACACACATACACACACCACACCCCCAAACACACACACACACACACACACACACACAACACACACACACACACAATATTATTATATACATATTATAATATATATATATTATTATATATAATATATTATATACTATATAATATATTATTTTTAATATATTATATATATATATATATTATAATTGGGTGTGTGGTGTTTTAGCAAAACCACCACACAACACAACACACACCACACACACACAACACACCCACACCCCAAAACACCACCCCACACACGCGCGCGCCGCGGTATATATAAAAGAATGAAGGCCGATTCATAGCAAACAATTCCTACATTTTTCTTTAGGAAAAAATGACTCAGGGTTCCTCTCCCCCTTGGCCGGATGCGCTCCCCGGGGGGATAGGTACTCCCACGAAAAAGAGGGATTTCCTATCTCCCACCGCGCTATAACCTTTGTGTGACCTGGGAAATTTTGGGGCGGGCGACGGTCATTTTAAACTGCACTGGACAAAGGCTATTTAAAAAAAGATATAATACAACAAAAACAGCATGCATTATATAATAAATTTTAAATAAAAAAAAAAATATAAAAAAAAATAAAAAAATAAAAATAAAAAAACCCGGAGGTCAGATAAAAAACAGAAGGGAAATAAATATTTAAAATAAAAATATAAAAAAAATTAAAAATTAAAAAATAATTAAAAGAGAAAGTAAGAAATGAAGAGACGATTGAAAGAAAACAACAACGGGGAAAAAAAAAAAATAAAAAAAAAAAAAAAAAAAAATAATAAAAAAAAAAAAACCAAAAATAATAAATTAAATACAAAAAAAAATAAAACATTATATAAAAAAATAAAAATTATAATAATAATATTTTATATATTATATTTGGGATTGTTTTTTTTAAAAAGTTTGATTTTATTATATACTGTATGAAAAATGTATTATATATATTTCACATCATCTAGCCTCTTTTTATACACACACAAAAAATAAAAAAAAAAAAAAAATTAATAATAAAAAATAAAAAAATAGTGTGGGGGGTGTGTGTGTGTGTGTGTGGGCGTGGGTGGGGTGTGGGTGTGTTGTGTGGTGTTTTGGGGGTTGTGTGTGTGGGGGGTGTGTGTGGTGTGTGTGTATCTGTTTGTCTCTCTCCTCCTCTCTACCCTTCTCTTTCCTTTTTCCTTTCTTTTTCCCTTCCCTTTCCCTCCTCTCTCTCCTCCTCTCTACAATAATAAACATAAAAAAATAAAATA
>NW_023657149.1:0-2320 GCF_015228065.2 Penaeus monodon | reverse complement strand
GCTTATTTGCATTTTGATGGTCAAGTGGGACTGTTTTAATAATTAAAAAAATCCAGTGATGTGCTTCTTAAATCCTTTTATAATGATTTTTTTTATTTTGCTTTTGACGTCAAGTTTTTGACATGATTATAATAAATTAATAAACCAAGGATGTGCATCTTTTAAATCCCTTTATATGTTTTGTTATGTTGCATATTGACTGTAAAGTGTTGACATGTATATTAATGAATGAATAAATCATGTGATGGATCTTAAATGCCTTATAAGATTTTAGTTGCATTGACTGTCAGTTGACATGCTTAAATAATGAATGAACTAATCCATGGATGTCATCTTAAATCTTTATAAGATTTGTTTATGTTGCATATTGACTGTGAAGTGTTGACATGTATATGTAATGAATGAACTAAATCCATGTGATGTGCATCTCTTAAATGCCCTTTATAATGATTTGTTTATGTTGCATATGACTTCAAGTGTTGACATGATTTATAATGAATGAAACTAAATCCATGTGATGTGCATCTCTTAAATGCCCTTGATAATGTTTTTTTTTTTATATTGCATATTGACTGTCAAGTGTTGACATTTATATATAATGAATGAACTAAATCCATGTGATGTTGCATCTCTTAAATGCCCTTTAAATTGATTGTTTATGTTGCATATTGACTATCAAGTGTTGACATGTATATGTAATGAATGAACTAAATCCATGTGATGTGCATCTCTTAAATGCCCTGCATAATGATTGTTTATGTGGCATATTGACTCTCAAGTGTTGACATGTATTGTAATGAATGAACTAAATCCATGTGAAGTGCAGCTTCTAAATGCCCGTTTAATGATTTGTTTTGTTTCATATTGACTGTCAAGTGTTGACATGTATATATATATAATGAATGATCTAAATCCATGTGATGTCATCTCTTAAATGCCCTGCATAATGATTTGTTTATGTTGCATTTTGACTGTCAAGTGTTGACATTTTTTATAATAAATTTAACAAAAATCCATGTGTTTGTGCATCTCTAAATGCCCTTTATATTTTTTTATGATGCATATGACTAACAATTGTTTGACATGTATATGTAATGAATGAACTAAATCCATGTGAGTGCTCTCTTAAATGCCGTTATAATGATTTGTTTATTTGCTATTGACGTAAAGTGTTGACATGTATTTTAATGAATGAACTAAATCCATGTGATGTGCACTCTTAATGCCCTTTATAATGATTTGTTTATGTTGCATATGGACTGTCAAGTGTTGACATGTATATATAATGAATGAACTAAATCCATGTGATGTGCATCTTAAATGCCTGTTATAAGATTTGTTTATGTGATTTGATTGACTGTTCAAGTTTTGTGACATGTATTTTATAATGATGAACTAAAATCCTGTGATGGTGCATCTTTAAATGCCTGCATAATGATTTGTTATGTTGCATATTGACTGTCAAGTGTTGACATGTATATATATTAATGAATGAACGAAATCCATGTGATGTTGCATCTCTTAAATGCCCAAGCAATAATGATTTGTTTATGTTGATATTGATTCAGTTGTTACATGTATATATAAGAATGAACTAAATCTATGTGATGGCAATCTCTTAAATGCCCTTATATGATTGTGTTTATGTTATTGGACTATCAGTGTTGACATGTATATATAGAATGAACTAATCCATGTGATGTGTTCTCTTAAATGCCCTTTATAAGGATTTGTTTATGTGCATATTGATGTCAAGTGTTGACATGTATATGTAATGAATGAACTAAATCCATGTAAGTGCATCTCTTAAATGCCTTTTATGGATTTGTTTATGTTGCATATTGACTGTCAATGTTGACATGTATTGTAATGATGAATAAATCATTGTGATGTGCATCTCTTAAATGCTCTTTATAATGGATTTGTTTATGATGCATAGACTAACAATTGTTACATGTATATGTAATGAATGAACTAAATCCATGTGATTGCATCTCTTAAATGCCCTGCATAATGATTGTTTATGTTGCATATTGACTGTCAAGTGTTGACATGTATATATATATATATAATGAATGACTAACCATGTGATGTGCATCTCTTAAATGCATTCATAATGATTTGTTTATGTTGCATATTGAATGTCAAGGTGTTGACATGTATATATAATGAATGAACTAAATCCATGTGATGTGCATCTCTTAAATCCCCTTTATAATGATTTGTTATTTGCATTTGACTGTCAAGTGTTGATATATAAAAGTGAAATTATATTAAGCCTATATACTGGGGGGGAAAACAATTTTGGGGAATGTTTTTG
>NW_023657148.1:0-2324 GCF_015228065.2 Penaeus monodon | reverse complement strand
ACTGCTTGTCAAGTGCTAATCAGAAAGACAGCCATTTCACTATAAATAAGAAATGTCTCATATCATGAAACACGCAAGCTGGTCTCACAGTATCATCACCGAACACTGGGGTGATGGAGGCATCATTATTGGCACGGATTTTCGTCATTTCAAGTTCGTGAGCGAGTCGTGCTTTCTGGTTTTCAGCTTCTATCTGTAATTTTTGTAACTCACGCTCTTTAGCTCTCTCTTCCCTGTAGATATTTTGCTGTTTACTCACATAATCGGAAAGAGTATCAACTGAGAGTCCTAGGGCCTCTGCCTGCCTCACCAGTGTCTCAAAATCTGCCATCACAAAGAAAATTGTTAAACATTGTAAATTAATTTATCAATACAAGTACAGTACGGAATTACACTTAGAACAAATCTCATCTCCGGGCCCCAAGGACGATGAGGGGAGGCTGGATAAACCTGGCTCCCACGAAAACTACGATGAATATGGTTTCGCAAACCCAAAGACTACCAATCCTACTCACTGCGCCACTTGTGGATAATTAGGTTCTTATTAATTGGATTGGTCTAGTCTCGGGTTAAATCGAAACATAATTCATCCTCATATATTTATTACACTCCAAAATTATATAGCATTTCACAAAAAATGATTGCACTTCCCATTTTTCCATTCTTAACAAAAAATAATTGTTTCATTTCTAGTTCTACTTCCCCTGCTTTCGTTGACTCCTTTTCGGCCACACTCTAGACAGGACAGGATATGAAACGGGGGAAATTAAGGCGCCTCTCCTGTCCGGCCCTTGACAGAAGTAGGTCCCGATATGGAGATAAATCCCTAAAATAAATTACACTTTTACGACATTTACCTAATTCTAAGTAAATATTAAATTCTACGAACACATATGAAGCCAAAATAAAGTCAGACTTCTCCGTCCATCCCAATAACAAATTAATTAACCTTTACCATGTATGGATATCCAAGAGCGACTAAACAAGACAATGAATCCCCACTTAGTGGCCACCTTGGCCATGTCATGGATGGCCACGTCAGGAACCTTTTTACTCGCCACTGAACGAAACTGAACACTGTCCGAATTACGAGTCGCTCGCTAATTTGTCGCACAATCTCTTGCTAATATCTTCCGTTAGCGATCTTTTAAATACGATAATGTCATTCCTCCACATATATATTACATATATTGTATATTATATATATATATATATATATATATATATATTATAATATATATATATATATATTATATATATATATTATATATATATAATATTATATATATATAATATATTATATATTATATATATATTATATATATATATATATATATATATATTATATTATATATTATTATATATATATATTATATAAATATATTATATAATATTATATATATAAAAAATTAATTATATATTTTAAATAATATATATTAAAAAAATGTTATATATATATATATATATAATTATAATAATTATATATATATATGGATATATAAAATTTATAAAATTATATATATATAATTATATATTTTAAAGATTTAGAATATATTAATTAAAAATTTTTATATATTATATATATATTAATAAAATTTTAGAGAATATATATTATATATTATATATAATATATAATATATAATATTATATTTTATATATAATATATATTTATATATAATAATATTATAATATATATATATAAAATAAAATAATTATAATTATATATATTATATATATATTTATATATATATTTATTTTATATATATATATTTTTAAAATAAAATATATATATTATATATTATTTTATTTTTAAAATATATTATTATATTATAAAATTTTATTTTATATATTTTTAATTATTATTTATATAGGTATATAATTATATATTATATATTTATTATTATATATTATAAATATTATGTATTATTTTATATATATATTATAATATTAAATATATATTTAATATATTATTTTATTTAAATCTTTTAATATTTTTTATAATTAATTATATATTTTATATAAAATTTATATATATATATTAATATATATATTAATTATATATATATATATATATTTTATATATATAATATTTTATATATTATATATTATAAAATTTTATATATATTATATTAATTTAATATTTATTATTATATATATTAATTATTATATATATTATATATATTATAATATTTTTATATATTTATATATTATATATATTAATATATTATAAATTATATATATTTATATATTATATATATTATATTTATTTTTTTTTATTTAATTTTTTATATTTTTTAATATATTATATTATTATATAAATTATA
>NW_023657147.1:0-2335 GCF_015228065.2 Penaeus monodon | reverse complement strand
GAAAGAGAGAGAGAGAGAGGGAGAGAGAGGAGAGAGAGGAGGAGAGAGAGAGAGAGAGAGAGGTAATAGAGAGAGAGAGGGAGAGAGAAGCGAGAGAGATAGCGAGAGCAAGAGAGAGAGATAGAGAGAGAGGAGAGAGAGAGAGAGAGGAGAGAGAGAGGGAGAGGGAGAGGGAGAGGAGAGGAGAGGGAGAGAGGAGAGGGAGAGAGGAGAGAGAGAGATCGGAGAGAGAGAGAAGAGAGACGAGGGAGCAAGAGAGAGCGGAGAGAGAGAGGAGAGAGAGAGAGAGGGAGAGAGATAGCGAGAGAGAAGGAGAGAAGAGAGAGCGAGAGGGAGGGAGAGAGAGAAGAGGTAGCAATGCATGAAAGTTAGGACACGGATGAGGTCCGAGCTAGAGAGACATAGGGCAGGAGAGCAGAGAGACTCGTAGAGAGAGGGAGAGAGAGGAGAGAGAGAGAGGGAGAGGAGAGAGAGAGAGGGAGAGAGAGAGAGGAGATAGAGAGAGAGATAGAGAGAGAGATGGAGATAGAGAGAGAGAGAGAGAGAGAGAGAGGATGGAAGAGGGAGAGAAGAGAGGAGAGGAAGAGAGAGAGAGAGAGAGAGAGAGAGGAAGAGAGAGAGAGAGAGGAGAGAGAGAAGAGAGAGAGAGAGAGAGAGAGAGAGGGAGAGATAGAGAGAGAAGAGAGAGGGAGAGAGAGAGAGAAGAGAAGAGAGAGAGAGAGAGAGGATAGAGAGAGAGAGGGAGAGAGATAGGAGAGAGAGGAGAGAGAGCAAAGAGGAGAGGAGATAGAGAGAGAGAGAGAGAGGAGAGAGAAGAGAGAGAGAGCGAGAGAGATACCGAGAGAGAGAGCAGAGAGAGAGAGAGAGAGAGAGAGAGAGAGAGAGAGTGAGAGAGAAGGAGAGAGATGGAGAGAGCGAGAGAAAGAGCGAGGAGAGCGAGAGAGGAAAGAGAATTCTAAAATACCAGAGAAAATTCAGGAACACCGGCATTGAGGATGAGAGCGAAAAACCCTCAGTGCAGGTAAGAGCAGATTCACTTTCCTTCTTGTACTTTGAGAGAGGGAGAGAGAAGAGAGTTAAGAACAGGAAGATGAGGCAGACCGGAGTGAGAGTCGAGCGTAAGAGAACCAGGAGGAAGAGAGATGACTGAGACTGAGAGAGGGAGAGGAGAGAGAGAGAGAAAGAGAGAGAGAGAGAGGAAAGAGAAGAGAGAGGAGAGGAGGGGAAAAGGGGAAGAGAGGAGAGAGGGGAGAGAGGAGAGAGGAACAGAGAGGAGAGGAGGGGAAAAGGGGGGAAGGAGAGAGAGAGAGAGAAAAAGGATAGAGAGAGAGGAAAAGAGAGAAAGGGGGAAAAAAAAAAAAATAAAAAAAAAAATAAAAAAAAGAGGGGGGAAAGAGAAAGGGAGAAGAGAGAGGAGAGGGTTTTAAAAGGAGAGGAAAGGGAGAGAGAGAGGAAGAGGAGAGAGAGGGAGAGAGAGAGAGGAAGAAAAAGAGAGAGAGAGAGAAGAGAGAGAGAAGAGAGGGATAAGAGAGAGAGGGGGATAGAGAGAAGAAGAGAGAGGGGGATGAGGGTAGAGAGAGAGAGGGGATGAGAGAGGGGATAAAGAGAAAAAGATAAAAAATAAAAAATAAAAATAAAAAATAAAATAGAGAGAGAGAGAAAAGGAGAGAGAGAGAGAGAGGGGAAGAGAAGAGAGGAAGGAGAGAGGGGATAAGAAAAGGAGGGATGAGAGAGAGAAGAGAAGAGGATAGAGGGGAAAATAGAGAGAGGTTTAGAGAGAGGATAGAAGGAGAGATAGAGGAAAGAGAGAGAGGAGAAGGGGGAAGAGAAAGAGGAGGAAGAGGGGAGGAGAGAGAGAGAGAGAGGTAGAGAGAGAGGGGAGAGAGAGGATAGAAAAAAGAGAGAAGAGAGAGGGGAAGAGAAAAGGAGAGAGAGAGAGGATAAGAGAGAGAGGAGAGGAGAGGGAGGAAAAGGGGGGGAGGAGGAAGAGAGAGGGATAGAAGAGAGGGAAGAGAGAGAGAGGGGGAAGAGAGAGAGAGAGAGAAGAGAGAGGAGAAGAGAAGAGAGGGGAGGGGAAAGGAGAGAGAGAGAAGAGAGAGGGGAGAGAAGAGAGAGAGGAGGGGAGAGAGAGAGAGAGAGAGAGGGGAGAAGGAGAGAGAGAGAGAGAGAGAGGAGAGGGGGAGAGAGGAAGGAGGGGAGAGAGGGAGAGAGAGAGGGGAGAGAGGAGGGGAAGGAGAGAGAGAGAGAGAGGGGAGAGAGAGAGAGAGAGGGGGAGAGAGAGAGAGAGTCCGGGTTTTATGCATGTTTTTATTTCTAAATGAAAGCCTTAAATCCC
>NW_023657146.1:0-2339 GCF_015228065.2 Penaeus monodon | reverse complement strand
AAACCTCATATCGTTCATGTTATTCAGAGGATATCGAGATCAACAGTATCAAATCCTTCAAATAATCAATGAAACACAGGCATAGATCTTTCTGGTGTTCTCTGTTTTTCTCATGATCAGCTTAGATTAGAATCTGATATATATATATATATTTATATATATTCTTTTTCCTAGCTTTATCCCATTCCTGTATGGGGTCGCCATGATGATTTGGTTCTGGCAGATATCTTTTATGGCCGGATGCCCTTCCTGACGCCAACCCTTCTCCACTCAGTCGTGCCCGGGAGCGGCACCGACATGGGCTGCCTTGCCCACTTAGTGGCTAGGTAGGCAATCGAGGTGAAGTTCCTTGCCCAAGGGAACAACGCGCTGGCCGGTGACTCGAACCCTCGAACTCAGATTGCCGTCGTGACAGTCTTGAGTCCGATGCTCTAACCACTTGGCTACCGCGGCCATATATATATATGTATATATATATATATTTATATATATATATATATATATATATACATATATATAAAGTAGATGGTCAATTGACACTGGTCCTCCTCTCACGTACGTACGTGAGGGTGTATATATATGTATATATTTATATATTTATATATTTATATATACATATATAAATATAACATATATAAAATATATACATATATGAATATATCATATATGAATATATACATATAGGGAATATATACATATAGAATATAAATTATGAATATATACTTATTGAATATATAATTTATAAAATATATCCCTTAAAATGGAAAAAAAATAAAATATATGAATATTTACATATTGAATAAAAATACTTATATGAATAAAATATATATGAATTTTTACATATATGAATAATACTTATATGAATTATACATATATGAATAATACATATATGAAATATTTTTTTATAAAAATATATACATATATAAAATTTTTAAAATATATGAATATATCCCTTATATAAATTTAAAAACATATATAAATAATACTTATATAAATATATACAAAATTAAAATATACATATATAAAAGAAAACTATATAAAATATACTATATAAACATATACATATAACATTTTACATATATAAATTTTATACATATAAAAACCATATTACAATATAAACATATACATTTATAAATGTTATACATATTAAAAACATATACAATAAAAAATATTTTACATTTAAAAAATTTAATACTTTATAAAAAAAATACAGACAAAAAATATAACAAAATTTTAATAATACTTATAAAAAATATATAAATTTTTTAAATATATCCCATATAAAAATATATAAAAATAATAAAATATATAAAATAAAACAAATACAATTTTAAAAAATTTTTTTGTTTTTTTTTTTTTTTACCCATAAAAATATTATAAAATATATATAAAATATATAAATATATATCCCATTTTTATATAATAAAAATAAAATATAAAAATATATAACAATATATACATATAAAAACATATATTTCATATATATAAAATTTTAAAATAAAAAAATATAATAATCAAAAATATATACATATTTTAAAACATAAATATACATATAAAACATATAATACAAAATTATATACAATATAAATAAAATAAATATAATCAAAAAATTAATATACATTTTATACATATATATACAATAATATAAATATTTTACATATAACTTATTATACATATATATACATATATAAATTTTTTTTTTATGGGGATAAAAAATATTTTACATATATATACATATATATACAAAAATTTTAAAATTTTAAAATAAAATATATAAAATATATTATACTTTATATACATATATAAAAAACATTTTAATAAATATAATACATATTTTTTATAAAAAAACTTTATATAAAAAAACATATATATCAATAGAAACATATAATAACATATAAAATACATTTTAAAAATAAATAATTACATAAAATTACATTTTTAATAAATATATATACTTTATAAAATAATATAAACATATATTTTAAATATATATACATATATTTTACTTAATACATATATAAAATAATATAAAATAAAATATAATATATACATATATAATACTATATATACATATATACATATATATACATATATAATACATATATACATATATATTTACATATATATAATAAATATATACATATATACATATTATCATATATATACATATTATATATACATTTTATATAATATATATATACATATATATACATATATATAATATATATACATATATATACATATATATATATACATATATATACATATATATAAATATATATAAATATATATATAATATATATAAATATATATAAAATATATATAAATATATATAAATA
>NW_023657145.1:0-2342 GCF_015228065.2 Penaeus monodon | reverse complement strand
GTGAGGGGGTCTTAGCCCAGGGGGGAAGGGCGGACTGCCCTTAGTGCGCTGGGATCTTAGCACAAACTCCGGTCAAACGGTCAGTATAAATGTGACCTCCTCCCTCGCTGAGCGGGTGGTTTTTTTTGGGACTTTGGATCCGCGTGGTAACCAGCCACGTGGTCCACTGGTAACAGAAATAGATTTATCCACATCCTCTAACAGAAATAGAATTATCCACATCCTATAGAGAGAGAGAAGGAGAGAGTGAGGGGGGGAGAGAGAGAGATAGAGTAAGAGGAGAGACAGAGAGAGAGCGAGAGAGGGGAGAGAGCAAGAGAGAAAGATAGAGCTAGAGAGCGAGAGAGGAGAGAGAGAGAGAGAGGGGGGGCGGGGAGAGAGAGGGAGAGAAAGAGAGAGAGAAAGAGAGAGAGGAGAGAGATAGGGGGGGATGGGAGAGAGAGAGAGAGAGAGAGAGAAGAGAAAGAGAGAGGGGAGAGAGAGAGTGGGGGGGTTTGGGGGAGAGAGAGAGAGACAGAAAGAGGGGAAAGGGAGAGAGGGTAGAGAGAGGGGGGAGAGAGAGAGAGAAAGAGAGGAGAGAGAGAGAGAGAAAGAAAGAGAGAGAGAGGAGAGAGAGAGAGAGAGATAGATAGATAGATAGATAGAAGATAGATAGAGAGAAAAAGAGGAGAGAAGAGGGGGGGGGGGAGAGAGAGAGAGAGGAGAGGGAAGAAAGAGAGAAGGAGAGAGGAGAGAGGAGAGAGAGAGAGAGGGAGAGAGGAGAGATAGGAGAGAGAGAGGAAGAAAGAGAGAGAGAGAGAGAGAGAGAGGGAGAGAGAGAAAGAGAGAGAGAGAGAGAGAGAGAGAGAGAGAGAGGGGGGGGGGGGAGATAGGGAGAGAGAGAACGAGAAAGGAGGAGAGAGAGAGAGAGAGAGAGAGAGAGGAGAGAGAGAGAGAGAGAGAAGAGAGGGGGAAGAAAGAGTTTAGAGAGTGAAGAGTAAAGGGAGCGATTAGTGCGCTGGGATTTTAGCACGAACTCCGGTCAAACGAGGTCAGTTTAAAAAAGGGACCTCCCCCCCTCGCTGGCGGGGGTTCTTTTTTTGGGATTTTGGATCCGCGGGGTAACCACCCACGTGGTCCATGGTAAAAAAAATAGATTACCCACATCCCTAAAGAAATAGAATTATCCACACCCTATAGGGAGAGAGAGGAGAGAGTGGGGGGGGGAAAAGAGAGAGATAGAGTAAGAGGAGGCAGAAGAAGCGGAGAGGGGGGGGAGAGAGAGAGAAAGATAGAGTAGAGAGCGAGAGAGGAGAGAGAGAGAGAGAGAGAGAGAGAGAGAGAGAGGGAGAGACAGGTGGAAAGAGAGAGAGAGTAGAGAGGGGGTGAGAGAGAGAAGAGAGAAGAGGGAGAGGGGGCGAGAGAGTTAGAGGGAGGGAGAGGAGAAAAAAATTGAGAGAGCGAGAAAAGGGGCGAGGAGAGGGGGGGGGAGAGAGAGAGAGAAAGAGAGAAAGAGAGAGAGAGAGAAAGAAGGGGAGAGGAGAGAGAGAGAGAGAGAGAGGGTGATAGATAGAGGTATATAGTGAGAGAGGGGGGGGGGGGGGGGAGAGTAAGAGAGAGGGGGGAAGAGAGAAAGAGAGAGAGGAGAGAGGAGGGGGAAGAAGGAAGAGAGAAGAGAGAGAGGGGGGGGGGGGGGGGGGGAGAGAAGGAGAGAAGAACGAAAAAGGAGAGAGGAGAGAGAGGGAGAGAAGAGAGAGGAGGGGAAAAGAGAGAGTGAAAAAAGAGATTAGAGAGGAAGAAAGGAAGGGAGAGTGAAGAGAGAGAGGAGGAAAGAGAAGGAGAGAGAGGGGGAGAGAGAGGGGGGGGGGGGGGGAGAGAGAGAGAGACAGGGGAAGAGAGAGAGAGACATGGGGGAGAGAGAGAGAGGGGGGCGGGGAGAGGGTAAAAGAAGAGAGAGAGAAGGGAGAGAGAAGGTTGAGAGAGAGAGAAGAGAGGAGAGAGGAGGAGAGAGAGGGAGAGAGAGAGAGATAGGTTTAGTTAGGTAAGGGGAAAAGGGTTAGATTTTTTTTTAGGTAATTTGGTTTAGGTTAGGGTAAGTTAGTTTGTTTTGGGTAAGAAGTTCTTTGGTTTAGTTTAGGATCAATTTTAGTTATTATCTATTTTAAATTTGGTTATGTTAACAAGATTAGGTTTATTAGGTTTGTTGAGTAGATGGTTTAGTTAGGTTAGGTTAAATAATGATGGTTTACTTTACTTACGTTGGGTTATATAATGTAATTTGAAAACCCTAACCTCCCTACTTTAAACCCAACCTAACAAAACCAGACCAAACCAAAATTAACTGAAACAAAAAATAACCTAAA
>NW_023657144.1:0-2352 GCF_015228065.2 Penaeus monodon | reverse complement strand
GAAAAATGAGAAATTTATCATAGTATATTGATTATAATATATTTAATTCATCTACATAAAGATAATTTGTACATGTATATTCATATATATATAATAACACATATGCATATAACATATATAATATATATATATATTACATTATATATAATATCATATATATTATAATATATTATATATTATATATTATACTATATATAATATATATATATATATATATATATAAATATATATATATTATATATATAAATATATAGATATATATATATATATTATATTATATAAATTATTATATATATAATATATTATATCTATTTATATGATATGATTATATGTTATAATACTATAGATAGTATATATTATATATTATCATATATATATATACATTAAAAATATCATTATCATAAATATATTATCATCGTATATATATAAGCATTATAATTATATAATTTTTATTTCATTATAATACATATTTTTTTTTTTTTTTTTTTTTTTTTTTTTTTTTTTTTTTTTTTTTTTTTTTTTTTTTTTTTTTTTTTTTTTTTTTTTTTTTTTTTTTTTTTTTTTTTTTTTTTTTTTTTTTTTTTTTTTTAATTTCTAAAAATATATTTTATAATATCAAAAACTATATATTATTTATTATTTATATTATAGTTAAAATTATATATAATTTTAGTAAAAGAATATATATTTATTATATTATATAAATTTATTAATTTAGAAAAATTTTTTTTTATATAGTTTAATGTTATATTAATAGATTAGAATATTATGTATAAATTTAATAATGGAAGATAAAAAATATTAAATAAAATAAAATAAATTTTATATATTTTTTATATATAGATATGTAAAAAATTGTAAAATATTTTAAAATAAGATTAATAAAGTAATAATAATAATTATAATAATAATATATAATAATTAATAATAATATATAGCATAATATTAAAATTAAAAAAAAAAAAAAATTGGAATAAAAAAATTTCATATAATTATAATTAATTTTTAATTTCATTATTAAATATTAAATAAATTATAAATGTTTGAGAATGTTAAATTTAAAAATATATATATGATTAAAAAATATAAATATAATAATAAAATTTTGTTATAAATTTAAAATTATAAAAAAATAATTTTTTTAATATATTTAACAATAAATTTTTATTTAAATAATTATTTATTTACATTTTATAAATTTAATTTTAATTTGTAATTTTAAAAAAAATTTTATATAATAAATGAAAAATTAATATCCCTATATATATAAAATATATATGATTTAAGGTAGTATATGATATATATAATATATATAAGTATATATAATATATAGTATATATATTACAGATATATAAAAAGTAATAGTAAATGATATATATATATATAAAGATATAATGAATATAAACATATATATGTAATAATTATATAATATATATAATAAATATAAATATATATACATATATAATATATTATAATAAAATTATAATCAATATTCATATATAAAATACAGTAATGAAAGATATGAGAATACTATGGGAAGATAGATATATATATACAGAATAGAGATAGAAGATAATAGATACAGAGATAATAATAAAGATATATAAATAGATAAGAAATATAATTTAAAAATATAGTATATATTATAAATTTGATATAAATATATTATAAATTATATATATATATAAATATTAAATATATTATATAATATATTATATATAAATAATTATTATATAAATATACAATATCATAATTATATATATATTATATTATATAAATATATATAAATATATATATATATTACTATATATATATATATATAATAATATATATATACTAATATTATAATATATAATATATATAAAAAAATAATAAAAATATACATTATAAAAAAAAATATATATATATATATATATATTTTATATATATATATATATAGATATATATAATATATATATTTTACATATATTTATATGCATGTGTATATGTATATGTACAGTAGATGTGTATATATATAATCAAATATATATGAAACATCACATTACATGTACAATTTTCTTTATGTCGACCAGCATTCTGAATTTAAACTAGTATTTCATGTATCCAAACAGATAAACATGAACACTTTTCTTAAGGAATGAATAAAGTGGTGCTTTCTTTCTTTCCTCTCTCTCTCTCTCTCTCTCTCTCTCTCTCTCTCCTCCCCCTTCTCCATCTCTCTCTCTCTCTCTCTCTCATTTCTCTCTCTCTCCTTATCTTCATTTCTCTCTCCTTCTCTCTCTCTCTCTCTCATTTTTTTTGGATAATTATTAGAACTATTTCCCCTTTTTTTTTTAAAAAAATAAAACCCCG
>NW_023657143.1:0-2358 GCF_015228065.2 Penaeus monodon | reverse complement strand
ACTTTCCAAGCATTCGTCACCACACCTCGTCCACTTCTTCTTTGCCACCTGGAACACACCCTAGAGAACGCCTCCCAAGTGAACAGTGAGAGAAAGAATTGTGAAGGATGAGGATGAGGAGGACTTGAAGCAGATTCTCAATTTCTTTCTCCTCTTCACATCTCTATCTGTATTTCTCTCTCTTATTAATCTTTCCACTTGTATCTGTAATTTTCTATATCTATCTATCTCTCTCTATTTCTTGTTACCTTCATTTTTCTTTTTAATAAAGTAAGGGAGGTTTTGGAGTGATTTTAGATGGGCTAGGCATAGATTATGAGATGATACGATTGAAGGGAAATGAGTAAAGAGAATATTTTACATGATACAGGTATTGTTTTATTAGTGCATATGTATGTATCTATGAATATATACACCTACACACCTACACACACACACACACACACACACACACACACACACACACCTACACATACACACACACCTACACATACACACACACCTACACATACACACACACACACCTACACACACACACACACACACCTACACATATACACACCTACACATACACACACACATACACATACACACATACACATGCACATACACACACCCACACTTACACACACCCACACACACCCACACCCACACACCTACACACCTACCCACACACCTACACACCTACACACCTACACACCTACCCACACACCTACACACACCCATACACATACACACACCCCACACCCACACCCACACATACACACACACACCTATGCACACACACACCACCACACACACACCTATGCACCACACACAAAACCTATGCACCCCACACACACACACACACACAACCCCCCAACACACATACACCACACCCCCTATGCACACACTACCCCTTGCACACCCACACAACACCTACACACACTACCTACATACACCTACACCCCCCTACACCACACCATGCACACACACACACCCTGTTCCCCACACACCTTTGCACACACCTACAACATACACCTAACCCTGCACCCCCCCTACACACTTGACCATACACACACATCCCCTACACATCCCTACAACACATATACACACCCCACACACATGCACAAACACACCCTAACACCACACACCACACCACACACACACCAACCAAACACACACCACACACACACACACACACAAAAACCACACAACATCATGCACACATCTCTGCACAAATCTCGCACACACATCTCTGCACACAACACACCCTATGCACCGCAAAACACACACCACAAACCCCAAAAACCAACAACACCCTAGGCAGGCAACACACACACACCAAAACACACACACCAACACACACACACACACACACACCACACCACACCACACACACACACACGTTTAATTATAATATAACATACATAAATACATATATACATATTAAATAGTATATATGTATTATTATGATGTATATATGAAAATTTTAAAACTGGTGTGTTTGTGTGTGTGTGTGTGTGTGTGCGTGTGCTTAGGTGTGTGTTTGTGCATGTTTGTGTGTGTGTGTGTGTAGGTATGTGTGTGTGTAGGTATGTGTAGGTATGTGTGTGTGGGTTTGTGTGCAAGTGTGTAGGTGTGTGCAAGGTGTGTGTGTGTGTATGTGTGTGGTGTGTGTGTGTGTGTGGGTGTGTGTGTGTGCATAGGGGGTGTGTGTGTGTGTGTGTGTGTGTGTGTGTGGTGTTGTGTGTGTGTGGTGTGTGTGTGCATAGGGTGTGTGTGGTGTGTGTGGTGTGGGGTGTGGGTGTGTGTGGGGGTGTTGTGTGTAGGTGTGGGGGTGTGTAGGTGTGGGTGTGTGTGTATGTGTGTGGGTGTGTGGTAGGTGTATGTGTTGTTATGTGGTGTTTGTGTAAGTGTAGGTGTGGCTGTATGTGTGTATGTGTGTGGGTGGGTGTGTTGGTATGTGGTTGTGGTATGTGTGTGTGTATGTGTAGGTGTGTGTATGTGTAGGTGTGTGTGTGTATGTGTAGGTGTGTGTGTATGTGTAGGTGTGTGTGTGTGTGTGTGTGTGTGTGTGTGGGGTGTGTGGTAGGTGTGTAGGTGTATATATTCATAGATACATACATATGCACTAATAAAACAATACCTGTATCATGTAAAAATATTCTCTTTACTCTTTTCCCCTTAAATCGTACATCTCATAATCTATGCCTAGCCCATCTAAAATCACTCCAAAACTCCTTACTTTATTAAAAAAAAAAAATGAAGGTAACAAGAAATAGAGAGAGATAGATAGATATAAAAAATTTACAGATACAAGTGGAAAGATTAATAAGAGAGAAAAATACAGATAGAGATGTGAGAGGAGAAAGAAAT
>NW_023657141.1:0-2366 GCF_015228065.2 Penaeus monodon | reverse complement strand
TGGGGCCCCAAGGTGGGCGAAGGTCCTCAACCTCCTACTGGAGGCAAACCTTCTCCCTTGGCCTCACAAATCGATCTAATGGCAGCACAATTTTTATCAAAGGTCATCCAGGCTCCCAGGAATACAAGCCTAAGACATAAAATAGTCAGACGCCTAGAACAAGATAACGAGCTGTTTGCAAACAACTCCTGGCTGTCTCACACAGCCAGGGTGTTATACGCCATCAGCTCAAAGAACCGCTTCTTGCCAAGGGCATGGACTCACCCCACCCTGACTTTGTCGAAGCTCCGCCGTGGGCACAAACCTCGATAGAGTTCTCGGTCATGAGACTGGCAACCAAAAAGAATGAATATTGTACGCCTAGCCTAAAGGCAGAAACCCAGAGGGTCATTGCAACCATCACTCCTCCGGGTAGTAGAACATACTACACGGATGGATCAGTCAATCCCTTGAGCCACACTGCAGGCGCCGGCTTCGCAGCAAGGGATGCCACAATATCCATGAGGGTAACAGACAACGCCTCCTCGCTACAGGCAGAGGCAGGTGCTATCATGGGAGCACTGAATCACGCGTTCGTGAGGGAAGGTCATGTGGTCATACATACAGACTCCAAAGGAGCCATCGACTGTCTCCAGCAGCGCTCACCCACTGACAATATCTACCTTCTAACTACCATCCTCACACTGGCACAGAGGATTCTTGCACAGGGTAGAAGAATTATCATAAACTGGGTTCCCAGCCACATAGGGATCAGAGGGAATGAGCTTGCTGACAGACTAGCCGAAGTTGGCAGGGGTATGCCCCTAATCCCATGATAATACATCAGAGCCGAAAATTACTTAGGAAGAAGTGTACGGTGATGGCAACCTCCTTCCTCCTGCAGCTTCACAGAAGCTAGCTGGTACTCAGACGCCACCGGCTATGAACCACTGGCACTCTATGAAATAAACAACAAAGTCATTCTGCACAGAATGCGCCTAGGTTACCACTGTGCATGGCAGATCATACAAACAATAGAACGTGAAGAGAGGTGTTGCATGCATTACGGCAAGCCGAACGCCACACTTACACATTACTTAGAGAATTGTGTGCACACGCAATTCCTGAGACAAGGCCCGCAGAACACAGCCGTCGTGCTGGTAAAGAGATTATGCGAGATGCTTTCACCACGGCTACAGGAGCGCCTGCTGGCAATCCCACCGCCATGGTAAGCACCGATTGTCAGAAAACCAAATGAGACAGCCATAAAAAGCTGACATAGGCCGGGCCATAAGTGAAAGGCCCGGGCGAAGCCAGAACTTCGCAAATCTCAAACGAACGAACGATTCATATATAGATATATGTTTATACGCACACACACACACACACACACACACACACCACACACACACACACACACACACACACACACACACACACATATATATATATATATATATATATATATATATATATACTATATATATATATATTATATAATATTATACATCAACATAAACAATACATATATTACTTAATATATAAATATAATTATATCATATATATATATATATATAGATAATATATATATATATATATATAGATTATATATATATAAATATATAATATAGATATATATATATCTATATATATATATATATATATATACATATATAATATTATATATATATATATATATATAATATATATAATATAAATATAATATATAATATATTATATATATAATATTATATATATATATATATTATATATATATATATATATAGATATTTGAATATATAATTATATATATAATTATATATATATATTATATATATATTATATTATATATTATGTATATATATATATTTATAATATATATATATATATATTATATATATGTATATATTATATATATATATTATATATATATTATATATATATATATATATACTTATATATATAATAATATTATATATTATATATATTATATTATATTTATATAGATGTGTATGTGTATAAACAAATATCTATATATGAATATATATATATATATATATATAATATATTATATATATATATATATATATATATATATATGTGTGTGTGTGTGTGTGTGTGTGTGTGTGTGTGTGTGTGTGTGTGTGTGTGTGTGTGTGTGTGTGCGTATAAACATATATCTATATATGAATCGTTCGTTCGTTTGAGATTTGCGAAGTTCTGGCTTCGCCCGGGCCTTTCACTTATGGCCCGGCCTATGTCAGCTTTTTATGGCTGTCATTTGGTTTTCTGACAATCGGTGCTTACCATGGCGGTGGGATTGCCAGCAGGCGCTCCTGTAGCCGTGGTGAAAGCATCTCGCATAATCTCTTTACCAGCGACGCTGG